>NC_133618.1:423897511-424155011 GCF_048593235.1 Sminthopsis crassicaudata | reverse complement strand
AATTGCTAGACATAAATTTCAAAGGATTTCAAACAGACACAATAATTTTATTAAATCTTCTGTGGAAGAAGGAGCATCTTAAAGATAAGTGTCAATGGTCCATTATTTCTATTGTCTGTTTACAGCTAAATTTTGTGTTGAAGTGGTGAAGAGGAATGAAGCTGTGCGAAGTAACTGTTAATGTTTCTCATATATTTCAAAATAATAATAAAATGTGACTCCATCTTCATCTTCAAAGGTGCCCACATTCTCTGGAGTACATTTATTGGCCATTTAAAAATAACAATCAGAGGCAATCTATATAATGCAGCTCGAATACATTATCATTTCAAAGGATGTGATTTCTATTAGAAACTCTTCCTTTTCTTAAAATATGCTTCTATTTTGATGCAGCTTGCTACACTTAAGGATTTTACTAATAAAACATAATGTTGTCTTAGATAGTATGACTGTTGCCACAGCTGAACTGACTTGTCAAATCAATCCTAATATGGCTCCCACAGGCACATAAAAACCTTATTTAGCTATCAGTTATCCTAATCACTTTGTTCAGTTTAAGAATGCAATACTTCAAGACCAGCTCCTATTTATACATATATGCCTAGCCATTTAATAAAGTCTTGATTTATATAAATTCTTGTTAAAAAAAAAACAAAAAAAACTTTAGGGATGCCGTATTTTAGCAAGCATATTATTTTGTGTCCCTCCAAATAAATATATTAAAAGATCAAATGAGGAAGGGGCCTTGAGCAATGGAAGAAAATGTACCAAAGAAATAATCTAGTTTAAAAAAAAAAAGAAGCCAAAATGTCACAAGAGGGAAATTTGAGCCATCTGATCATAAACTGACTGAAACCATTCTCTGGCCTTAATCAAAGTAGCTTTCATGTGAGATGTCATGATATGCATTTAGATGAAAAATATCACTCACTAGCATGTGCAATTGTCATAATAGGTACAGCTGGGCACAAAATGAACTCATGTATTCAAAAACTAACTTCTGGATCAAAATCTTATTCATTTTCACATTTGCTTAAACAATCTCACCTTTGTTTCTTCCTGTTTAAAGTCGTTGTTGAATATTTGAGCTACTGTTTCAAATGAAACTGTGAGAGGGAGCATGAAATTCTCAAATTCATCCTCATCTTCACCTAACAGAGAAACAAAAGAGTCACGGTAGTTTGAGAAACATGTTGAGTACATCAACCCAGGCAGCAAGTGCACTGTCTATCCCGAGGAATCTGTGTAAGAATAACACAAAAGGTCATTAGACATTTACTTACAGGCCCAGCCTACATGCCTTACATATCTACAATCTTTAGTTCAATTTGCAGTCTGAAGTTTTTCCTTTTTCTTTCAGAGGAAATGAAATAGTAAAACTACTTAATAGCAGTTTTTTTTTTTTTCCTGATTCACTATTTGTTCAAGCAGATTCCTGCCTCAGGCAGTGGAGCCCCTGAAGCCTTTCAAAGGCCCTGAGGGAAGATACTTCTAAAGCCTTTGGGACACGATCTGATCTCTCTTTTTCTCAAAACAACTAAGAGTGGCTTTTCTTTAGGTGCCAAGCCCCTGAAGGGTTCTCAGACGCAGGTGCCCAGACTGTTTGGGCAAGTTATTATTCGCTTTTATTTGTGGTTCTTTTAATTAATTAAAAAATAAATGGGCAAGAAAGCTTTCTTTATCAAACAGACCAGGATCCTCAATGGGCTCAGCTTTTAAAAGAATTCACCACAGCTACATGGGAGACTTGATTGAGGCATTTTTTCTTTGCATAAGGAAAGCAAGGGAAGAAAGTAACGCTTGAACATTACCTCCAAGAGTAAGCATGTGGTCTGGAGATATTTTCAATTTACTTACTTTAAAAGTGAATGCAAAAATGTTTATGGATCTAACAAAGTAGCATCCTATATAAAATATTTTGCACAGTATCATTTTTTTTTGGTTTAAATCATAATTTTATTTATTTATTTTTTATTCATTTTTCCAAATTATCCCCTCCCTCCCTCCACTCCCTCCCCCCATGGCAGGTAATCCCATGCATTTTACATGTATTACAATATAACCTAGATACAATATATGTGTGTAAATACCATTTTCTTGTTGCACATTAATCATTAGCTTCCGAAGGTATAAGTAACCTGGGTAGATAGACAGTAGTGCTAACAATTTACATTCGCTTCCCAGTGTTCCTTCTCTGGGTATAGTTATTTCCGTCCATCATTGATCAACTGGAAGTGAGTTGGATCTTCTTTATGTTGAAGATTTCCACTTCCATCAGAATACATCCTCATACAGTATTGTTGTTGAAGTGTACAGTGATCCCCTGGTTCTGCTCATTTCACTCAGGAACAGTTGATTTAAGTCTCTCCAAACCTCTCTGTATTCCTCCTGCTGGTCATTTCTTACAGAGCAATAATATTCCATAACCTTCATATACCACAATTTACCCAACCATTCTCCAATTGATGGACATCCATTCAACTTCCAGTTTCTAGCTACAACAAAAAGAGCTGCCACAAACATTTTGGCACATACAGGTCCCTTTCCACTCTTTAGTGTTTCTTTGGGATATAATCCCAATAACAGCAATGCTGGGTCAAAGGGTATGCACAGTTTGACAACTTTTTGGGCATAGTTCCAAATTGCTCTCCAGAATGGCTGGATTCTTTCACAACTCCACCAACAATGTATCAGTTGCACAGTATCATTTAAAGCAACTTGATAGATATATCTATATATACACACACATACATATATGTATATACATATACACACACATATTCTAATCTGAACATACATTCTAACCTGAACCTTTCAAAGTCCCTTTGATTTCAGGTTGGCTAAATATTACTGTCCCTAATTTAAGAAAGGCTAAGTGTCTTGCCCTAGGTTAGATGATAACTAGTGACTAAAATGGGACTGGAGCCAAGTTCCATAATTCCTTGTTGAGTTTTCTTTCCATGATATCACACTTCTTGCTCTAAACTACTTCCACACAACTTGTAGCATAAAGTTGTTGAGAGGTGTGAAGGAAAAGGGATTCATATTTTTATTGACTTGCTGAGGATGAAACCGAATGCTTTATTCATTATGTAATTCTCTCTTGGCTTTATGATAGCAACTTGGTCTCTGATGGGTAGGGCATAAATTGAAGGTCTAGAATTTGATTTCATATTCTGGATCTATTACTAACTACCAGTATGAATAAGGACAAGTCATTTGTAGACCTGTAGACTTTTGGAGGCAAACAGCTTGGAGCAGAGACCTTCAAGCAGTCTAATAAGACCTATTGACAACTTCTCGGAATGTTTTTAAATGCGTAAAGTAAAATACATGATATTAAAAATTAAATAAAGATTTCCCCAGTGAAGACTCCCTGCTTCAGAGGCCTTCTTCTTTTTTTTTTTTTTTTTTTTTCTTCTCTCCCACTCCCTGCTCTCCTTTACTCTCTAGCTCTCTTCTTCCCAGTCTCTAAATCCTACTACATGTGCCATCTGTTAACTAATAGCAACATACAATGCAATTTTAGATTCATAATTGTCATAATAATGACTGAAACGGACTAATACATTAATATGCACTCAAACCTTTTCTAAATTATAGAACACATTTTAAAAACTACAAATGAGCCACTGAAATCATAGACTTTTTGATACACATTTCCAAAAATGATTTTTAAAATCCTTTTCATAATCTGGAGAAGTGAAAAATAAAATGTCTTTCTTTAGGAAACCTATAGCACATAAACTAAAAACATGTGATCTAAGCAGGGGCTTAACTAGTAACTCAATGAAGAATCATTTTTAAAAAAGGATATCTCGGTATAAAGTAAGAGTTCTATGTTACAGAAATAAGAAGATAATAGTTGATCACTATATTCATTAAAGGAAAGAGAAGCATTTAACTATGAAGAAACATAGCCTTCCTCCTTAAGTACTATGAGAAATGGCATCATAGAAGACAGGAAGAAACAGCAACTAATTATGTATGCTGGTGTCTATCACTCAGTCTCCACTCTTTTGTATGCAATCAACAAGTATTTATTGTGATTATAATGTGCAAGGCACTATGTGAGGTCACTGACACACACATATGTGCACCTAGGCACAAAGCAGTACATTTCCCTCAAGAAGTTTGCACCCTATGGAAAGAGACAACATATCCAAACACACACAAAATAAATATGTAAATACAAGATAAATTTTCTGGGAGGTGGGGGGGGGGGAGAAGCACCATCAACAATGTAATATATATTGTGAGTGAATTTTAAATGCTCTAGTACATTTCAATCATTTCATCTCCAGGGACTTCTTTGGAGTCTTCTTCTTTTCCCTCTTTATACTCTCTCCCTTGGTGATAACATTAATTTCCAAGATTGTCACTTTATCAAACAACAAGGTACATAGAGTACATATGTGCATTAAGTACATAAAGTCAGTGTTGGATAGTGGCTAGATTTGGTCTTGAAGTTAGGAAGACCTGGGTTCAAATCCCACTCTTGTCACAAACTGGCTATTTTCTATTAGTGCTCCAGGTCACTCTCTAAGACTATGAGTTGTAGAAAGGATGCTGACCTGCAGTGGCAATGGGAGTTTCCTTAATTGGAAAGTACCAGATATCAATAAAATTGTAAGTCTAGTAATTTATCCTCATCAGTTAAACACCATGCTAGACTCTGGGTATACACATTCACAGATGAATGCCAAATACATATAATTAATTCTAACCTCTCCCCTGACTTCTAGTCCTGTCTTTCAATTCGCCCCCAAATGAACTCATCAACTTCTCTAAACCTGCTTCTTCCTATTTTCCTGTTGATGAAACACCATTATGGCAGAAACATGGATTTTAAACTCTTACCTATATCATCTTCCACATTAAGCAGTGGCCAAATCCTACAGATTCTATCTTTGCAATATCTCACATTTTTCCCTTTCTTTCCATTCACACTGTTTTGAGCCTAGTTTAGGTCTTCTCATCACTTCTCACCTGGATAACTTCTTAAGTGATCTTCCCATTTCCAGGCTCTTCCTTCTCCAAGCCAACCTTCTGCCCATAGCTGACAAAATAATCATCTTAAGAATAGATTTGATACCCTGATGAAAAATTTTCAGTGGCTTCCCTCTGCTTAAAGAATATCAAAAACCTCCTCAGCCTGGCATTTAAAGCTGCTGTAATCTATTTCTAATCTCTCTTTTCCAGCTTTATGTCATTACTACACTCATGTACTCTATATTTAACCAAGGTTGGCTAAGAATGCTTCTATGGACTCAACATGTCATCTCCTTTTTCTTTGTATTTGTGTAGACCATGCCCCATATTTAGAAAGAATTCCCTCATTGTGTGTACTTTTCAGAACCTTTCCTTCAAGATCCAGCCTAGCTATCATCTTCACAAATCTTTCTTGAGTCTTCCTGCTAAAAGCATTCTCTCTACTTGTCTCCATCACAACATCCTCTTTGTATTATATTTATTTATATACATGTCTACTTCCCTTCCCCCTCAATAGGCTGTGTAAACATTAGGAAAAGTACCATAACTTTGTTATTTTTATATTCCCTGCACAAAGTAGGCTCTTAAGTGCTTATTGAACTAAACACAAATATATTTGGATAGTTCTATTTCTTCTCTCAATCACAGAAAGTGATATATTCATAATATGCATGACACACACACACACACACACACACACACACACACACACACACACACACAAATACAATGTGCAAAATAACTCCTTCCTTCTCCAGCTCCAATTTCAGTGCATAGAGAGTAACTTTAAAAAGATTTTTGGAAATAATTAGGATTAAAAGCACTTTAAATATATAGACTCCTTATTGCTAAATCATTTTAAATTGTGTATTGTTTTCAATTTAGCCAAATTCTATTTGGGGGGAATTAAAATTCAAGAAGCAGTAAATGAGCATTCTATGTGAAAGACATGCTACAATCTAGTAGGGGAGATAAAACACATGTATATAAGTATCTACAATACAAAGGTGAATATATTACATGTCACAAAAATTGACAATTTATTATTTATTACCTTGTTTCATGTGTATTTGACTTGTTTTCCCCCAAAGCCCCTAAATTCCTACAGGGCAGATATCCTGAATTATATCTATTCACTGCCCAATATAGTTAAAACAGATGCTCAATAAGTACTTGCTGACTGACTATTCACTGGGGACAGAGTATGCCTTTTCAAAAACACAATGTTCTACTTGCATTCATGTCTGAATAATATTATTTTAGAAGAAAGGTACCAAACTCATCTATCACAAACTTTCAAATTCTTTAGAACCTGATTAAAATGTAATTGGGAAATGTTTTAACAAAATAAATACATAATAAAAACATAATTTGTGACTTTCTATGTAAACACGTGACAGGCACGTGATCCATTTTTATTTGAGTTAGACACCACTGCTTTAGAATGTAGTTGTTGATTGTAACAAAACTAGAGGTCAATTTCTATAATAGCTTGTGGTTCCCTCTCCCCTCTGTTCGAGGTAAGAAATAGATCTACTTTTCATCTTTAAGATAAAATTAGTTTAGAATATTATGTTTCCTTTTATTCTCAGATATTAATAGTTGCTATTCCTAAGTCCGAGGGAAAGAGATCTCGATTTGCCTCAGTTGTTAGATTTTTGCTTCTAAATGAATTCCTCCAGTAATTCTAGAGTAAGTAAAAAGTAATGCGACTTAAAAATGCCCCTAGTCACTGGGAAAAGAGTATGAATAGTGATATATACAAATTATTACCATTAGATATATCAAGGCCTCCAAGCATCTTAAAATAAAATGAGATGATCCTGTTATGGTCGCTAGAACTAGCACTTTTGGCACTACCTTCTAATAAAGCTAGGGAATTTTGCTTAAGACATCATAATCATAGAATGAAGTAAAAAAATGTGTTTGTTTGAATTGAATGAAAAAAATCATTAGGGATTTGTTTAGGAAGATTGTTGGCCATTTTGGTGAAGTAGAAGAGGTAAGCTGGAGTAAGGTAGTATTATGAGAAAACAGAAAAGGTACTGAGTAGAGCTGATGGTCTGTTCAGGGTCCTTGGCTATATGGAAGGAGCACTACATGTGTCCTTAGGAATGGTGGCTAACATTCCTAAGCCATTCGTAAGGCAGTTCAATGGAAGGTAAGGAGGACTGATCTTTAGATCAGAAGAGACCTGGGTTTGAGTTTGTTCTCCGATTCTTACTACTTTGTATGACTTTGGGCTGATCACTTAATTTCTTTCAGTTTAGTATTCTTCTTTCACAAGATGGGGGTAATTTAGTAGCTGTAGTACCTGTCACAGAGTTGTTAAAAGTATCAAATAATGTGTATAAAATGCTTTGTAAACTTTCAATGCTGTATGAGAGGCAATTATTATCTTCAACTCTACTAGAAGGAACAAATTTTCATTCTTTGGTTCAAAAAATTTTTCATTTGAGGGAAAAGAATGTTTTTGAGTTTAGATCTAGGTGATTTATCATTCTGGGTCCTCTAATTAGATTGGCCATTTTAAAACTCTGGCTGATAGAAATCTGAGTAACAAGTATTTAATCCAGGATCATCCTCAGTATTTCATAACTTTCATTTCAGCATCCATCAAAGATGTTTGGCACATTCAAATGATGGCTCTAGGTGGCCTTGAAAAAACTTGAGTGAAAGCATGATGGTTCTGGGTTATGTATAATCATAATAGATTAGAGAGTTAAGGGCAGTACAGAACACTGTATTGTCCATTATGACATTGCCTTGCACACAAATAGATATTTAATAAAAATTTGCTCATTTATGAAGGTGCAACTAGAGAACTGGTCAGTACAAAGATTTCTAAATGTAACGTATAGAAGGCAGAAAGATACCTACGTGGCATAGTGGATAGTACACTGGCCTTGGAATTAAAAAGACTCATCTTCATGAGTCTAAATCCAGTCTCATACACTTACTTGCTGTGTGATGTTCAGTAAGTCACTTAACCCTGTTTGCCTCAGTTTCCTCATCTGTAAAGTAAGCTTCAGAAAGAAATGACAAATCACTCCAATATCTCTGCTAAGAAAACCCAAAATGGGGTCACAAAGAGTCACACATGAATGAAATGACTGGACAACAGAAAGCAGAAATTTCTTGAAGGGATATTTTCACATATCCCCATATCACAGTGGAGAAAAGAATATAGGAACTGAAATTCAAAGATTTGGTTTCAAATTCTAGCTATCCCAATTATTCAGTGGGAAGTGATGCTGATTTTAAGAAAAGCATGAATAAAATCTTAAAGAATAAATGAGACAAGGATAATACTTACATTTCTTATTGCAAAATGTTGTAGAAAAAACTTTGAAAAACTGAATATGTAAATGTAAATTGATATTATTTCTATCATCACTATCATATGAAACTGAGGACATACTTTAGCATATGACAATACTTAAAGCAGGTGTTGTTGGGGTCTGTGAATGTAAAAAAATCGACAATTATGATATAATTGGCTTCCTTTGTAATCCTCCATACTATATTTTGTATATTTAAAACATTATTTTGAGGAGGGTGTCTGGGGCTTCACCAGACTATCAGAAGAATCTGTGACAACAAAATGGTTGGGTGTGAAGGCTGGGTTAAAAGAGCAATGAAAACCTATGTTTATACTATTTAAATCGTGGATTTGCTAACTGCTAGAAAGGTGGGGCAGGGAAAGAATTGCAATTTGATATAATCATTACAAACTTTGTTTTTATACCCATTTTGCAGATGTGAATAATATTCTAAATTCTCTCCTGAGAAACTTATATATTGCATTTAACTAAAATCTAAGGAACCAAAATTGTTAGTTTCAATTTTTAGGAGAAAAGTGTTGATGTATACTTTGTTCCTTACCCCCTTTTCAAAGGCCTTGTTTTAAAGTGCCATCTTTAGTTTCTTATTCCCTTGAGCATAGTGAGCTCTTTACCTTTAAAATCAGGTAAGTTATTAAATCTGGATCTCAACTTAATGGGCTATCTTATGCCTACAGGGCCAGCTAATTAGTCTTAATTATCTCATTATAGATATTAAGTATCTCCAGCTGTTTCTCTACCTCTTTCCCCTTACAATGTTTATTGTGCAGATAGCCTCAGCCAACTGATGGACATAGGTAAAATGTCCATATTAAGTCTTCATACCTATCAATTTCATTTATTGTTGTTGACCAGGATTCTTGTTCATTTAGTTTTGTAGGGATAGAGTCTGGCAATCCAGAAGTTTCTTTATCTTTTATTCATGGGAGTAAAATAAAGGCAAAATTATTTAGGGCACTTTTGGGCACTAGTTGTCATAAAATGAAATCCCCATTTATACTGGACTCGTATGTAATATTTGTACATTTAAAAGTATGATTGTGGTATACTTATGGTTGTTAAGCAGTAATCAGGAATTTCTATAACTTCATAGTCTTGAAAGTGTGGTTTTTTTCCCTCTCCATCCTGACCAGAAAATGAATTAATGAAAAAACATAGAACAAAATTTCTTCTACAATGACGAGAAGAGAAAGAATAATACAGAAAAATATTGGTACAAAAGAAAGATAAGAAGTAATTTAAAATGGAAACTTTCCCCTATTTTCTTCACTTTCTAATTTCTACTTTCCTTTATGTTAAGGTCACTTAGTCTTCTGTGTGATTCTGTAAATGTAAAATAGGAAGAATATCAAATATCAATTGTGTGTGTGTGTGTGTGTATGTATGTATGTGTGACAAAAACAAAAACAAAAACAAACAAACAAAAAAACCAAAAACACCCAAAAAACTTTACTAAAACACAAAGGTAGAAATACCACTAGCCACTCTAAGAATGTAATTTTTTTTTTTTTTAAGAAATACTACTGTTTTGTCTCTTTCCAAAATTATCAATAGCACAGAATTTTATTTTCTGTGGATAACATTAGTCCTACCATTTCTAAACATATGCTCACTTTGTGATCACTCTGACTCAAAGAGCAATCACATAATCTCCAAGTGATGAAAAGTTAATGGTATCAATCAATACTAAATTCACAACTAGTAAAACCTCAATTCATAATCAGTACTATTAGGTTCTCCATAAGGAAGATGAGCCTCCTTGTAGCTATTTTTCATTTTTTTTCCTTTGCCAACTCAATTCACCCTTGTTCATATTAAACTAAAAAAAATGTTTCTATCACATTGAAGGGTTTTATACTGAATGGCACCCTAGAGATTCTTCATTGACTGGCTTGGGCAATACTATCTTTCCTTTAGTTTATTAGTTTGACAAAGTTAATTTAAAAACAATCTAGGGAACCTGAAATGATTCTTGGAAGGGTGCATGGATCTGTCTATGAGGTTAGTTGCCCTGCTTAGTTTGTATACACGGAGCCTCCAGAGACAGTTTTTGGCTTTCTATTTGAACAATTTCTTAAAAATACAGAAAAGAAAGAAAAATGGAAACTGTTGAAAATACAGACATATTTTCCACATTTTGAAAAGGGAAAATATTTTGATGACACATGGTAGCAAGAGTGTTGATGGTTCTGTTCTTTTCACAAGTGGGTAATTCTTTCTGTCTAGCCAAGGACTAATTTGATAAAGTAGTACAATTATTTATTGCCAAAAAAGCCCATTTTCATCAGAAATATAACCTCAATCTATTTTTTCCAAATTAAATTAAAACTTGTTTTTCATTTTAATCCAACAAGACTATCCATAGCTAATTAATGGGTAAGGCAACAATTATTTTGAGCTGCTTCTGCAAAAGTAAATCAGTTATATGAAAAGATTACCTATTTTTTTCTTAAAATTTATGAAGGCTTTTTGCTATCTACTCACTCAGTGAACATTCTGATACTTTAACTTGTCCCGTTCCATACAGTTACTCATCCTGAATATGAAGTTTCCAATCAAGAGGGTTATTTAAAAGAATAGATAAGGTTCTTTCTTTCTTATTTACTATTTATTTACTATTATTATTTAAATAAAACTATAAAGTCATATTGCTTTGCTTAGTAGAGAGTACTGTTACATTCAGTTTAGTAGATGAGACAAATTTTCAAAAAAAAATTGTGTTTAACAGGATTTCACAAAACAATATATTTTGCACAGAGTTAAGAGCAACAAATAGTTGAATACTTAAAATAACTTATAGAAAGAATTCAGTATTTATTCCTTCTTCGGGAGGCCAATAGCCAAAGGTGTATGCTGGTTCCATGAGCCACAATTATGGTATGATTATGTACCACTTGACTAGGTTCTGTGATTCTTCTGAACAACATAATGAATATATAATGAAAAAGGGAGAAATCCTGACAATATCCATTAGGAATCAATAATGCAATTTCATATTTATAAAAGTAAGCATGAATACATTAGCACCTTATTTTTGGATTGCACTTTATTGTTTATAAACTTATACATTTTTCCATTTGAGTCTTAAAATAGTTCTGTGAGATAGGTAGAGGATATGAATTATTCCCATTTTCTAGGCAAGGAAATTTAAGCAAAACAAAGTTGAAGTGACTTGCCCAAACTCAAGCAGCAAAAACTCAAACCTAGACCTTTTATCTCTAGTATAGTGGAAAGAGATCTGGATTTGGAGTCAGAAAGCCTCTGCTTGAAATTGCCCTCTGAATCTGCCCTCTGCCTCTCTTACTGTTGTATAACCCCAGAGAAGTTGAGAAGCCATTTGACCTTTATAGGTCTAATTTTATTTCTATAGAAAATGAAGAAGTTGGATTAGATGATCTATGAGATCCTTTTTCACTTCAAAATCCTACTCTTCCAAGTGTTTTGAGGAATAAGATGTTTGAGATGAAAACAAAAAGGTGCTATTCAAAAAGGTAGAGACCAAAGTAAGATGTTCTTTCTATTACAATGTAAGCTTTGTGTGGGAAGGGACCATCTTATGATTCTTGGTAACCAAGAGAGGATCTAGCTCTGCCCTTCCCATAACACTTGTGCATATTTCTGGTAATGAAGATGAAGATGAATGACAAAGAATATCTGCTCCCTGGATACCCCACCCCCCAGAAGCCTGGAATTGAGGCCAGTGGGGGGGTGCCAAACTGTCAGTCAGTCAGATGTTCTGTTGCCAAGGGGGACCAGATGATCAGGTTTTGCATGCCTGGTTTACACTCTTCAAATATTTATAGACGGTTCTCTTTGCCTCCAGCCTTAGTTGTCACTTAGCCAAGTTATACATACATACATACTTCTTTTAATCTTTCTTTAGAAATCAATCCCATTCAGCTTCTTAATCATTCTGGATGCTTTTCTCTAAACTTTCTGCAGTTTATCTTTCTTATAATTTATTCTACTGAATCACAGTGAAATGCTTCCGATGCAGAAACACAGTTATTTATATGAGTGACTGTCATGTTTCCCTTACAAGTAGGAACAATGCCTTTATCTGTATAGCACAAAGTTGTTCATCATTCTTTCTTTTAGTATTATCACATTAAAAATTTCATATTTAAGTTGATAGATGATGAATCAATACATCACCATGAAAAGGAAGCATTAATTCCCATCATCTGCATTGCAATTTAACAGAAGCAGCTTTCGTAGTTTTCTTGGTAGACAGAGTGCTTTACCATTTTCTTCATCAATTCATTTTACAGATGACGAACTGATGCCAACAGTGGTTAAGTGACTTGCCCAGGTCAAACAGCCAATAAGGATTTGAAGCCACATTTGAATTTGGGTTCTCCTGACTCCAGGACAACTGCTCTGACCACTGTGCCACCCTGCTGTCAAAAGTGCCCTAGACTGAATTCCAAGACCTCAGATTCTGTTCCCAACCCTGGAGTCTTAAGAGCCAACTTCTCCTAACTCTGGGAGTGATTCTATGTCTGACAAATGAGGGCTCTGAATTACATGATCTTTAGGTTCTTCAGGCTCTACAATTCTGAGATTCTTAGCTACAAATGACACATTCACTGACCTCCTCCTCTAATTCAGCAAAAGTTAACATACAGGTCATAATGCTTCCTGGGAGAACACTGAAGAGACAATAACCTGGCTGCTACTTTTGGGAGAAAGAAAGCATTCTGAATTTTGGTTTTCTCCCCATCTATCACTTTATCATTCCAAAGTCCTGGTTATACATGTTCAGGTGAGAGATAATCAATGAAAGGACTCTTGGATGGGATAAGCTTAAGCTGCCTTTCAAAGATCTTCTGGAATTGATATTAGTAAATGGAAGCCCCAAATTTCAAGAGCTCCTAGAAATGGCCTAAGATGGCAAAAACTAACAAGAGATATTTATTGTGAACTTGGAGAGCTGAAAAATCACCTGTTCTAAGTCTGTCCTTTTTCAGAGAGAAAAGCTCCTTCAAGTCAATACTAAGTAGCAGGAACTAAGTAGCAGAGTCTGGATGGCTGAGTCTTCTATTCATGGACACTTTGGTTTCTAAATTCAAATCAAACTCTCTTATTTCCTTATTATCAAGTTGACATTAGTAACCTTACCTAGATCAACCATGAGGAGGCGAGTAAGAGCTGTGTAGAATGTTGTTCGACATCTGAGGTCACTGAGATTGTAGTCTTCATTGACACCCAGAAAAGGAAAGTGCTCACTCTAACAAAAACAAAATGGCATCCAGAGTTAAAATGTTTTACCAAACTATGAAGAACACTGAAATCACAGATGAGAGAACAAGACTTACAGTATGATTCTGAAGCATGAATTTCACAGCCTCTATTTTCACCAGTTTTTTTAAAAGAATATAAGTAATAAGTAGTCAAGGATTTATTTTTTTTTTGGGGGGGAAGGGGACAAGAATTTAGTTTAATTTTAGAAGTGTGTAACCAGAACAACATTCAATTTATAATACTGATTTTTTCCATATGAAGGATAAACATTAATCCTAAAAAAGCATACATTATAGAAATGTCTTTCACTGTCAGAATAATAATCCATTATTAACCAGTGCAATTACTTTTCATATCTTATATAGAATTCTAGTCATGAAAAAGAAGAATGAATTTTATAATTAAGATAAGAATTCTCTTAGAATTAAAGTCTTGATGGGAGAAAATTAAAACTGACCTCTTTTAAATTTTGGATGTTACTTTAAATTTTCTTTTTACTTAATGTGATTTTATCATAAAATAATTATCAATGAGCCATAATGGGGAAAAAATTACTCAAGAAGCAATGAGTTCTGCCAGAAACATTATAAGAAAATCCTGTTCAGAATGGGTATCAGAAAGCTTCTTATATGACGTACCACCTAGTAATGAAGTGGCTCGATGTTTCAGGGACACCGTGCTTTGAGCACTAAAAGCAGAGGAATTGGTGGTGGTGGTGGGGAGACAAAGAGAATAGAAAGGAATCTTTGACCAATAATTCTGTTATTCTTGAAAAGTAGGTTAATCATGAACTCTTGAATTTATCCTAACTCAGGATTTTGCTTTTATATTTTAAAACACTTCAATTTATAGTTTTTTTTTGCATGTATCTAGTATGCAAATATATCTTCCATGTATTCCTAAGCCCTTTCTTTTATTTGTGATAGTTTTCCTATCTTTCTCTGTTAAGGAATGTAAATATAATATATACGCTTTTACATCTTTCAAAGTTGGTTCAAGATACTCTCCAGACTCAGTTTACCTGGTTCCATTCATCTCCAAAATGTCTATTCTTCTAGTTCTTCCAAATTCCCAAAAGCTATATTCCTAGAATCACAATGTCAGACCTAAAGGCGGCCTCAGAAATCAGGCTATATCTAGTATATCTAGTACAATTTGTATCTAAACAACGATTTCCCTTTAGGAGAATCTCTTCTTTCCCATATTTCCCAAATATTGAACAACTATGTTCATATCTCTCTATAATTACATTGGTGTTTCTAATTTCATATTTCAGACATGTATAAAGTGGTATAGCAAATCAACAATAACTTGTTAAGGGCTTACTGTATGCCAGGCACTGTACTAAATGCTGGGGACATAAAGAAAAAAGCTAAACATTCTCTGCCTGTCTAGAGCCTACAATCTAACAAGTAAGGTGCTCAGGAGTTAGTAGACCTTGGTTCTATTTTCTGGCTCTGCCCACAACCAGCTCAGTGACCTTAAATAAGTTCTTAGCCTCTAGGAGCTTTAGTTTTCCAATTTGTAAAATGGGGATGACAATCCCTGCTCACACACAGGGTTGTTTTAGGGCTCAAAGGAAATAATAGATGTGAAAATGCTTTTTTCGAAGTGTTAAAGGTTACATATGATATGACATTGGTTTTATTCTTGTAGGTATCTCTAGTATTATAATTTGTCTAATCCACTAGACTATATACTTAGAAGTCAGTTCATATACTAATTTTCCACCCAACAATGTTTTGTTTACAGTAACTGCTTGATAAATAAGGTTTACTGATTGATTGACAGGCTGATGTGGGCAGAAGCAGTGCTGATAAATTGAAAGCCCTTTGTTGCCTAAACAGCATGGAAACTGGATGACTTTTCAGTGCCACTCAATGCCATTCAAACTTCATTTGGCTAATAGGGGAAAGAATCAATAAACTAGGAAATATCTTAAGCAATTACCATATACAAATTTTCTTGCAGTTGCAAAGTTAAAAGTGACAGGGTCTTTGGGAAATAAGAATGTTGCCATTAATAGGAATCTTTCTGTCAGTGCTGTTAATAAACAGTAAGTCATGTTTTGACAATAGAATATTTATGGTAGCAATAAAAAGAACATTCACAGGAAGAATCTAATCTGCCAAAGACACATTTGTTGCAAAACTGCATCTGTGCACTTTGTACCAAAGCCAGACATAGTGCCTTTTAATTACATTCTAAAGAAAAAATAATTAAGAATCCATTGTTTTTTCATTTTAGGAATAAATAATAATAAAACAAGTTAATATGCATAAATACTATGATTTTATATTTCGTTCCAGGAACCCAAGGCTGGCTATGACCATAAAAGGAAGGTATACTGAATCAAAGCCAACAAATAATACTTTAAAGAAAAAGAAAGATGGGCAGGATACATATTCTTCACTTTGAACTCACTCTTCTCTGGAAAACTAGGTTCTCAGTTTCCTTCAGTTGGTCAGCCAATCAGAGAAAAAAAATTTAAGAGTCTATCATGTGCCAGACATTACTAAGTACTTAAGATACAATAAAAAAGAAACACAAGTCTCTACTTTCAAGGAGCTTATAGCCTAATAGGGGAAAGACAACACACACAAAATGAATCTGGCAATATCAGGTCACTGGTGAACCAAAAGGGGGAATAAAGGAGACACATAAATTAGATCTCAATTATATTAGCTCTATTACAGAATGGGCTAATTCCTCTCAGCTAACTGTCAGTCCAGACATAGAAAGGCCATATTCCTATAGATAAAATAGAGAAAAAAAAAACAGAGAAAACAGTATACTGACAGATTAATATTCCAGGAAAGAAAGTTTCCTGATGTTTTGCAGCAGGGAATGATTTACTAATAGGATACATAATAGGAAGGTTTCTAACTTGTCTTCCAGTTGAATAAACTTGTCTTTATGGTATAGACACATATCATGCAATTAGGCTGCTACAATAAAATTGCCAAAAGGCTTATTTTTCTATCTATTTAGTTAAGAAAAAGCTAGGCAAGAAATGCAAAAGTTGGCATTACTAATGGAGAAAAGCTAGAGAGAAAAATATTGGAGGGAAAAAATGGGAGAATCTTCTAGAGGGATGAATATTATGAAATTAAGTATTGATGATAGGAATGATACTCATTTATATAGCTCTTTAAGTTTTATAAAATACTTTCTTTACAATAAACAATGTGCAAGTGGCACAAGTATAATTACCTTCATTTTACTAAATAGGACAAGAATGTGTTGGTACCTTAATGTAATGGAATAGCTTAGTTTTCCATAGAACCTAGAACACTTCTCAGAGAGTAAAAGAGTAAAATAAGTCAACATGTATGAGTAGATTATACTGATAGTACAAATAAAGAAGAACATTTAAAATATATACATGAAGGCAAAACCAAGATGATGGAACAGCAGCAAGAAATATGGCTAGCTCCTTACACATAACTTCTAACAGGTATAGAAAATATATTAGACCAAATCCTGATTGGGAAATTTAAGGAAAAAAAAATCACAATGAATCTTTTATCAATCTCATTGTTGTCAAAGGGAGAAAGAGAATTAGTGTGCAGATAATGGGGATGGGATCTGCCTAGAAGTATGTAGCACATAACCATTCCAGGGTAAGGAGAAGCTATGTGAGAAGACAAGAAGCTCCAGAACAACCATAAAAAGGCCTAAAGTAATGTAGGGTTAGGAACAGGTGCCAACTAGCAGCTCTGTAGCTCCTTACCTAGTTCTGGATCACAGATTCTAGATGGAATATAATATTGTAGGATATAAGCTTACAACCAAAAATATCTTACCCAGCAAAAATACCCATAACCTTATAGAATGAAAAAACCTAGACTTTTAATAAACTAGAGGACTTCCAATCATTCCTGATGAAAAGATGGAGCTGCATAGAAATTTTGAAATACAAACAAGGAATTAAGAGAAACGTAAAAGGTAAACACGAGTAAGAGATCATAAAAGACAAAGCAAAGATGAACTGTTTACTTTTCTATTATGGGAAGATGATGCCCTCATTCTCATATGAGTATATAAGTGCCCTAAGAGCAATATTATCATTAGGAGATATTAGGGAAGTTTAATAAGAAAGTGGAACTGGCAGTGGTTTTGTTAAGATTTGACAAATTTTAAAAGAAGAATGAAAAAATGGGTAAGAGGAATATACTAGAGAGCAAAAGGGAGAGGAACGTTAGGAAAATTTAACTCACACAATCAGGTTGTGTAAGCAGAAGTTAATATAAATAAGGAAGAGAGGTGGATAGGGAACTGATGATACTTGAAATTCACTCTCATCTGAAGTAGTCAAAGGAGGAAAAATACCCATACATTCACACAGCTGGGTATATAAATTTTGCTATTCAATTGTTTTTAGCTGAATCAAACTCTTCATGACCTTATTTGAGATTTTCTTCACAAATATAATGGAATGGTTTGTCATTTCCTTCTCTATCTCATTTTACAGTTTAAGAAATTGAGGCAGAATTTAATGATTTGCATAGAATCACACAGCTACTCAGTGCCTGAGACCTGATTTGAACTCTCCAGAAAATAAGTCTTCCTGATTCCTGGTCTAGTATTCTATCCCCTGTCTGACCCAGCTGCCCTTGGCAACATGAATACATTTCACTTAATAGGGAAATAGGAAGGAGAGGGGACAAGGAAGAGGGGGGATAAGAGGGAGTATATTATAAAGAACAAATTAGTTTTAGGAAAATCTATTTAAGGGTGTATAAAACTATTTATACCAGCTTTTTGTGATAGTAAAGAACTGGAAGTTGAAAAGTACCCAACAATCAGCTGGAAACAGCTCAACAAGTTATGGTATATAAATGTGAAACAATATAATTTTGCTACATGGAAATGATGAAAACAATCGTAACGGAGGAAACTGAACTTATATGAATTGATGCACAGTGAAATGAGCAAAGCCAGGAGAACAATTTATAAAATGATATTAAAAAGATAAACAACTTTGAAAGATTAAGGAAATAAAGACCACTTATAATTCCAAAAAACTCATTGTGAAACATGCTACCTCTCACTTAAAATAAAAGTGAAGGACTCAAAAAGACAGAGTGAGACATAAATATAAATATGCATGTATTATATATATTTGGACATGATTGGTGCAGAAATTTGTTTTCCTTGATTCTATATGTTTGTATTAAGAATTTCATATTTCTTTCTAAGTTGGTTGAAAGAATGGGAGAGAAGGTAGATTTTTGCTGATAAAAAAAAAGAAAAAAGTCTATAGAGAAGCAGCTAAGTGGCAGACCAGATAGAATGATAGATTTAAATCAGTAGACCTGACTTGAAATCTAGATTCAGATGCTAGAAAGTTATGTGTTGCTGGACAAGTTGCTTAACTTTTGTGTCTACATAATTTTTTTCATTTATAAAATGGAGATAATGATAACACCTACCTTTTAGGGTGAGGTGAAATCTGATAATATATTCAAAATACTTTGCAGCTCTTAAGAGTTCTATGTAGATACTAGCTATCACATATACATTTATGGATAATATTTTGAGGACAGAATTATACCTTTTTCAACTAATGGGGTCAATTAAGTCCCAAGGGCTTAAACAAGGTACCATATACTTTGCCAGGTACCCACCCATGTGGAAGTATGGTAAGCCTATATTTGGGTATGAGTTAAGGGAGGGACTGGGATCCCTCTGTTTGAGTACTTGCAGATATTATTTCTTGTTATTGTGTTAAACAGCCTTTTAATTGGACTGGAAATAAATATGGCTGTTTTCTTCCCTGACAGCAAGCCAGGCTAAAACTACTACTAACTTTTAGGTTAGGGGGAAGGGCATTGTGCAGTTTCTGCCTCTAGGCTTCTGTGTGACAATGAATGTGAATGATCAGTGTCTTCTATTTATTCTTTCTAGATCTTAGGTGCCACAGAATGACCCAGGTAAATCTTGTGAAACTCAGAGGTCAGAAAAGTCATCAAAGGTCTCTTTAGTAACTGGGGTTGATAGTAGCAGCAAAAGACAAATCTAGTGTGACTGTGCCCTGAGGAATGACCTTGACACAGACTAGCAGAGAATCAACCTGGTATGTGAGATGTTGTATCCTATAAGCACTTTTTTATTGGCTATACAACACCCAAAAGCGAATTTGGTGGGAAGTTTGTGAAGGAAGGAATTGAAATGCCATGAAGTATCTTTCTTTACTAGAGATCAGGTGAAGGAATGCTTTATAACAACCACTTTAATTTTGAGTCAACTCTCTCCAGGGACTTTGTGTGTAGAAGGGAGGTTGTATCTCTGGGTTTGGGCAGTTGCTATTGTACTTTAGCCATTGTTATACTTTCTTAGAAAATGTCTCTTTGTAAAAACCCAATTAATTAATATTGGGGAGATGTTAACTGGTCAAATGCTCTTTATTGGGAAATACTGAATGGGGATCATGCCTGCAATGATCTTATCTAGGTTATTCCTAGAACTCAACAGATAGAAGGGAGGAGCTGATCTCCAGGAACCAACCTGCTGGTCCAAATAGGATCCAAAACCTTTGTTACATTCATGGAATTTTTTTTTAATAAATACAATATGTTAGAAATAACTGTAAGGTGATAATAACAACAAATATGGTTGAAGTCTATGGTAATGGTTGTTTTTCCCATGCCTTAAATCCAAACCACTCTGATTCTCATTGATTGGCCACCAATAGTTCTAGGCCAAGCCCTATTTGGTCATAGTATGGGTCCTGATTAATGTAGATGGAATATAAATAGGAATCTTTTCTGCTTTTAGCCAGAAACTCTGAGGGTCTTCCCCTCCCACCTTTATTTATTTATTTATTTATTTTTGACTAGGTAAAAGGGGAAATTCTTTGCCTCAATTGCTACCTAGTCTTAATCACTGAAGGGGTGCTGCTTTAGTCAACTGAGACCTACTGAAGACCTTAGATTAAAAAAGCCAAGTCTCTCACTGCATCTAGGGTCATCTCTAGTTGTCCTGATCTATATCTGACCACTGGATCCAGAGGCTCTGGAAGGGAAAGTGAGGCAGGTGACACTGCCCAGCCTCTCTTACTTAAATCTAATTCACTTGCATGTCACAGCATCATCTCCCTGAGGGTCATGGTCCTCTTCAAGAAGGAAGGACAAACAACAACAAGGCCTAGGACTTCATTTATGTGAGGAGTCCTTGATTAGTAATTTCCTCTTCTCATGAAGATCAAAAATATATGATAACATTTTTTTTTTACTTTCTTAAAACTCTGCCCGGATCACTAAACATGGATCTGCCAGATGCAGGCTTTGAACTCAGATCTTCTTGCTTCTTAGGCCAACTCTCTAGCCACTCCATTGCTGCTTCAGAAAGCTCAAGTACAAAGTCAAAAATTCCAAAATTCTAAGATTTTCCTTCATCAGAACAGGCAAAACCAATATACAAGCAGGAAGTTGAAAGAAAACTATCTTTCACTCAGATTTCTAACTCACCAGAAATTGTAGTTGGATGCAAAGATCTATCAGCCAGACCAAAAGCAACATGCATTGAGCATCCACTAGTTGAAGAACATTGTGATAGATCTTATGGGAAATTATGCAAAAGGAAAAAAAAATGTCCTATCCTTTGAGAAACTTATAGTGTAAGGCAAGATAAGTTCAACAAAGAATAGTTTATTCTATTAGTCATAGATACTTATTTACTAACAATTCTGAGAAGAAAAAAAATAACAGGAGAATTTACTACAAATTAGATGCTTTTTAGTTGTCATTAAAAAAAAAAGGAATCATGAGATAACTCTAGAAAGGATTCATCAAGAAAGTATCTTTAGAATTTTGAAATGTCAGAAGGACTTAATGAAAAAGATCTCAAATTAAAGGAATGGATGTGATGACTCATGGTTTAAAGAAGATGAAGAATGTAAGATAAGGAGGAAAATATGCCTGATAAAGAAGAAAAGAGAGTAGAGAAGAAGATTGGGAAGTTACAGGGATAATGGTTGAGGACTTTGTAAAGATTTTAATTTAACATACATGATTGGAAAGGAAATGTAGGCCAATTGTAGAGAAAGGGATAGCTGACAAAACAGAATGGTGGTTGCATTGGTACCAGGGAATATTTTAAAAATCTAGACCAAGTATTCTTCCTGGTTTCTGGGAACTTGTTTTTTTTTATTTTAATATTTTGATAACATTGTTTATACTTCATTAGAGATTTATGTATTTCAATATGTGATATATTTCATAACAACTGATTTTCTTTGCAAGCCTATGTATTGATTGGGTATATCTTAAATCTTACTGAGTAAGGCTTTCCCTACCTGCTAAAAGAGTATAAACAAGGTTAGGAAGTCCTGATCTTGAGGAAGATTGCCAACACATTGGGCAGATCCTCTATTGTGAGTTTATAGCACTGCCCAGACAAGAATCACATAGGCTAACAGGATTCTATCAACAAAACTGAAGGGACTACGGACACTGATAAAATAATGGATTCATTAATGTACTCAAATCCAAGATCAGACATTTTTATTTTGGCATAAAAACTGATTAGAAGTAATTGTGAGTTTCTGCAAAAGATAGTGACATAATAGAATTAAGACCTAAGAAAGGTAGTTCTTACAGAACAGGGGAATACTAAGTAAGAATGGAGATAAAAGACAAATGTTATAAAGGAAGAATTGGCAGAACTTGTCTAAAGGAGTTAGATGATGGGTCTGAGAGTTAAAAATCAAAGCTGATTTCTACCCAACATTCCTGACTAGCAAAAAAAGAACATCATGGAAAGGCAACGCCAGGAAATAAAAGGTGGGCTACATCAACTATTCTCTGAAGAGGGAAATATCAATATTTGCATAGCAGAAGTACCTATGCTGAGATAATTCTCAGAAATGAATAAAGTACCTCAGTAAAACCAAGTTTATTGATAATGCTTAGACTTCTATGTGGTAAAATTTTGTACTAATGGATAAGCAGCAGGGGGATCTCATAAAGGTGTACATGGGCAAGATGAAAAGTAGTAGATTAGCTTCAATGTGGGCAAATATAAGATAATACTACATCAAGGTAAAAACAAGATGGGCTATGCTTATAAAAATCACAGACTCTGCTTTAAATTGTAACTCAAGAAAATAAGTTTAGAATCATGGTTGATATTCCCTTGAAGTTATCAGCTCACTGTACTGTTGTGTCCCTTTAAAAGGTAAAGAAAATGTTTTGATTAGTTAAGAAGGCCTTTGGAAATAGAGGTTTGTTTTTCCTTCTTTTTCAATCTTATTTTTTTATTAAAATATTGAAATTAGAATAGTATGTATTCTATTCTTTTTACCTTAAGGTAAAATAAAGTTGGATAAGGTCCAGGAAAAGACATGCAAAATGATCAAAATAAGAGGATTTTCATGGACATGAATAAAAGAAATGTTTTAGTGTTATGAAAAATGACTAAGAGAAGATATGACTGTAGTTTATATCAGTACAAATTGTCAAGATTAACACAGTGTTGTTTACCAAATTACAATCTAGAGTTCAAAGATAGATAGAAAGGAAATAAAAGAATCCTTTTTCAGAATGCAATATAATAGATGTAGAAATATAAATGGGCTTAAGAAAGGCTTAAATAAGTAAATTCAGAATTTACTGAAAAGAAGTTAGGAATATATCTCTTATATCCCTAGTCCTGGAGGATAAATCAATGGTGGGCTACTATAATACTTTGTAATAAAATGCCCAGATGTCACTGAATTAAAATATTAATCTACTTGAATTAAATATCCAACCACATATAAGATCTCTTATTATGAATTGCAACTATGAAACTATGAAAACCTATGAGCAAACTACGAAAAAGTACCATTATTTGTTTTAAAAAATAACAGGAAGAAAAAAAATTGAAACAAAAAAAATTTAGATAGAAATCAACTCTATCCTGTTCCTCCTTTTTCATTAATTAACTAGTTTATCCTAATAGCACACATGCTACTGAATATCCATTCCCCAAAATTACTGCTTCTGTTAACCACCAGAATAATATTGGAGATTACAACCTTAGATAAGATAAACTTTCAAAGAGGTGATATCTAATGATATTGTCTGGTGTATCAGTGAGTATGCAGTGAGGAAATTTCATACTGACTCCTCACAAGGATAGTCTTAGTATCAATATCCCTGAAAAATACAAATCAAACATTTGATTCCACAAATTCCTTAAAATCAGTTTTGGAAATGGAAAGAACAGAGAAAACCCTACTATACTATTATATAAGAAATAAGCTGAGGAAACAACATTTTCTTTCCAGTGGTCACTAGATTTTAAAGAAATTAAAACTTGACTAATTTGGAGAGTTGCCCACTTAGAAAAAGAGCAGCCTTAGGGTGAACTTGACTGGCTAGCTACAGTATATAGAGTTCTGAGGTAGCAACCTCACAGATGTAATTATTTGGTGATATTATTTTATTGTCACTGCAAAAGTCAATTCAACTATTTTCTAAGTAGGAAAAAAATCCTCCTGGGAATAGCAATAAATATGCAAGTGTATTTGGGGCATCTGACTTTCTGCTTTAAGCTAAATTACCCAATGAAATTTTCTAGCAATTGTGCCCTATGCTGGTATCTCTTCTTAAAAGGTAAGTTATTTTTGCATTCTCAATATCTAAAAGACAAATCAAATACTATAAAACTGAAGTAAGAAGACTAATTGTGTACACCGGGGTGGGGGGGGTCTAAACCTTTTTTGAATCATGTACCCCTTTGGAAGTTTGGTGAAGCCTTTAGACTGTCTCAGAATAATGTTTTTAAATATGTAAAACAAAATACTAAATAAGGAAACTAATTATACTGAAAATAATAATCAAAGCATAACATCTTCCCCCAATTTAGTGAATTTCAAGTAAAGAATCTCTGGATTATGGTATAATATACAAATTAAGGTCAATTCAGAAGCAGATAAAATGATAAGAGTAGAAGCAACTCTAAATATTTGGAACAATCCATATTGTGAGTGATAACATTTAAGATTTCATTTTAGACATCACTACAAGCCATTTTCCCTTTTGAAGAAGGTCACAGTTTGAGGGGCAGGGAAAGTGTTGTTTTTTACTTATTTACTGTTTTATTTATTATTTTAAATATTATTTATTTATTAATATAAGCTAATTAATAATTGTCTGTGGCTGGTGGTTTCTACCTCAGTACACTATTAAACAAGGCCATATTTTGTAAGCCAAATAGTTGCTTATTTTTCTAAAAATAACATAATTAGGATTAAAAACCATATTACAGTAAAGATAACAATTGGAAACAACTAAAAATGCATTAGGGAACACTATGACTACACTGATATAGTTGCACCAGTCACATATTCCATTATGTAAATGAATTCAAAGATATTTCATGACTGATCAGCTGGAAGCGACATAATGATTTATAATTCAAATAACTGAGCATTGAAATCAAATTGAGCTAATATATATTTCTAAATATACAAACCTGAAATAATTGTTAAAATAACATAAAAACAATGCACACTAGTGGAAATCATTTGTATTCCTTTGTTAAAGATGTCATAGTTTCTTTTAACTTTTATATAATGTTTTCTGGAATCATATTTTAAAAAAAATTTCAGAAAACTGATCAAACATTTTATAAAATTAAACACTACATTTTCCAAAGCAATTCATGAGAGGCTAAAAGCTACATGATGGAAACATTATCTAAATGGTAGATATGAGTGAATGGGCAATTGCTAAAAACAACAATGCAAGTCAAATTAATTTTAGTTTAAAATTAAAATTAGATGTAAGGCATGGGATAATTCTACTTATACAGAATGCTCTATAAAATATCTAATTTGCACAAAATATTTTAAATAAATTCGCTATGAAAAAGTCAAAGTTTGAAAACCTAGGGAGTACTTATAAACCACTTCATATGTTAAAAATAAAAAGTATTTCAGTATTATTATTAAAAAATATCGTGTGACTTTTTTTAATAAGAAAAAAATACATATCTTTAAAAGCCAAAATGACCACAGAAATTGGGTTGTATATCACTTTCCTGTAAAAAAGAAAAACAGCCTCGACAGGTGTAATTTATCATTTTTCTGATTTAATACCAAAGAAATATATTAAAATAATAAAAAGAATCCTGAAATCCTCAAAATTTGTAGTGATAAATAGCCCTCCCTGTCTTTATTGCATTATACCTACTAACAGAAATATTGCATGGTGGATTTTGCCAGACAAGGACGATTATTTTCCAATAAAAAGTTGCATATTAAATTCCAGCACAAAAGTGGGTGTCTAATACTTTGGAAATCTTTTATGGTTTGCCAAGGAACACAATTTTAAACTTAACTAATACAAACATATTACTGAAGTGAACCTATGTTAAAGGTTTCTCCATACAACCTCAACTATTGCTAGCAGAAGCCACTATCTTCAGAAGGTTATGCTGAAATTAAAATATCAACTAATACTGAATACTTAACTAGACTAATATTTTTGTACCTTCTACATTTCTCATAGGGAAAATACTTTATATATGTTTGGCTCACACATGGAACATGACAGCATCAGTAAAGTATAAATTAACAAAATATCTACTTTTTAATTAAAAATAAAATATTAAAGACATTTGTGCATTTGACATGTAATATAACATCTATTTAAAAATTTTATGTGGTTGGTTTTGTGAAGGTTAAAATTTAAAAATTTTATGATTATGCTTACAGTTTGAGCTTTTCTTTTCATTACCCACTCTTCCTTCATCCACTTTCATTTGTTTCCTTTTAACAGATAAAATGATGACCCTAAAGAATATCCAGTATATTCAGCACTTTTCTTTCTTTGACTATGGTGCAGTATTTTAAAACATTCTGATATTTAAAAATAAAGTCCTACTTAAAAAAAAAAAAAAAACAGAACCAAAATCAGCTCCTTCATATATTGCAAAGAATCCTATATTAGACAGTTAACTGTCTATGGATTTACTTGTACAAAAGAAGCCTTCAAAGAAAATCCTGCATTAGGTATCATGATACAGTAAAAAAAAAAGTCATGGCTGAGGTGCCAGAGGATACAGGTTTAAATTTCACCTTCTGTCCTTACTACTAATGAGTTACTACATCTCCTTAGGCTTTAGATTCCTCATTAATTTGGAATCCCTTTAAGGTCTAGAACTATGATGCTGTCTGTGATCTTGGCATTTTCCCTTCCCCTTCTGCTACTTGTTTATTAGAGACTACAGAATCTGGGTTTGAATCTAGTTATTCCATTTTAGACAAGTAACTTTTCTCTGAACTTTGGTGCCTCCTTTGTATTTAAATGAGGCAGCTGGACTAGATGCTGTCTAAGTTTTAAATTTCTAAGTTCCCTTTCAGAAGTAGTTCTATATATCATGATAGTATATAGTCCTACAAAAAAGCAAGGGACTTATCCACCAGTCTACCTTGAGAAGACATGGTGTTCCTGCATTAAAATATTTTTTTCTATCTTATATTATAATTTTGTGTGTGTGTGTGTGTGTGTGTGTGTGTGTGTGTGTGTGTGTGTGTAACTGCCTCATTCCTTCTATTAGACAATAAGCTCCTTGGTGGCAGGGACTATGTTATTTTTCATCTTTCACTGTACTCCTAACACTGAGCTGTGTTTTATAGGTAACAACTGCTTAATAAATATTAATTGATTGAATAAATGGTCCCCAAATGTTAAGAATTATACAATTGTAGATTTGGAAGGTACTTCAGAATTCATCTTGTCCAAATCTTTTCTGAAATAAAAATATCATATGGTAAGCTTGACAAATGATCACTTAGCTTCTAATGAAAACTTTTAGTGACAGGGAACTTAGTAACATACAAGGTTGCCACTTTGGCAGAATTAACAGTGATAATAGTAATGCTGTATATGCATAATGCTACAGTTTATGCTCTACCAGAGACACAACAAAAAGGATATCCAACAGAAAGATCATTTAGGAACTGCAGAGTTCTCACTATCACAGATTCACATCTTCCCCAGTATTTAAGGTTTGTAACACTGAAAAAAAAAAAAAAAAGATTTAATGATAAGTGATAAATTTTTTCTGTAAGAGAAGCCAATGTAGACTTTAGACAAATTTAAGAGGCCAGATTATTATTACCACACATTTTACAAAATGTAAAACTGTCCCCCCAAAACAAGCAAATGTTTTCTACTTCACTCTTCTGTAACAATAAAAATCTCAATCATTTAGTAATATACATTGTCATTTTAAGTTGATTTCTGTGCATTCTATAGATATCTCAGTTTTTAATAGAGAAAATTAGATTTGCATAGACATAAGACAATAAACATATTACAGTAAGTTAAAATATTAAAAGAATTATAATAAACTAGCCCCATAATTCAAAAATTCTTGCAAAGAAATATTGTATCTATAGCCATAAACCATTTTTCTCATGAACATAAAATTTTTAGACTTTTCTAAGTCAAAAATCATAGGGAAAGCAAGGGATGTTAGGTTTATTGTTATGCTCATTCTGGAATTTTTTTACCCCTGAGGCAATCGAGGTTAAGTGACTTGCCCAGGGTCACACAGCTAGGAATTGTTAAGTGTCTGAAAGTAGATTTGAACTCAGGTGCTCCTGACTTCGGGGCTGGTGCTCTATCCAATGTTGCCCCTCATTCTAGAATTTTAAAGGGTCATGAAATTGTTCCTTTAGGAACAGATGGAAAGAACTCTGATGCTTCCCTACTTTTCTTCTTCCCCAAAACAGTAGTTTCAAATCAATGTGCAAAAGAATAAAATCCATCAAACTAAGAAGTCACTGGCATTTGTAAGCTCAGTAACATCTCACAGCACTTAAAAAGAATCACAGACTTCAGATTTGGAAGGGAACTAGCTAGTATGGTAACCTTTTTTTTTTTTTTTTTTTTTTTTACAAAGGCCTGGAGAAGTAAAGAGATTTTCCCAAAGTTACCCAAAGCTGTGAGATGAGACTGACTTGATTAGAACTCCTAGACTCACATGCTCTTTCTTGTGTGCATCACCATCTCTTAATTTATGGGTAATTTGACATAGAAGACATAGTCTTCTATGTGATTTATGGGTTTAAGATTTGTAAAAATAACCTAAGTTATAGACTGCTGTGTCCACATAGAAGCCATAATGAAAACATTCTAGACATCAAAACAGTTTTAACTATAATATCAAGCTTTTGTTAAAATAGCAATATTCAAAAAGTAAAGGAATAAGAAATCAAAGTATTAACTCACATTTTTGTCATAAATGTTTCTAGAACATGGTTGTCATCTGTTATCCCCAAGACCTCAGACATTCGGGAGTATACCTACATAGAAATTGTTCTATAGTCATAAAGGGCATATCAAGAAATATTTTTAAAACATACTAGCAAAAGGAACTGTTTCAAATTAGAATTTATTTTCCATTTTTACAAGTGCATGAGAGGAAGAGTAACAACTAGTGAAAGCTTGGCATTTCTGGAGGAGAAGTTAATGTTTGTTCAATCTTTCAATTCTTTAGAACATTTTTACCTAGTCAGAAAATAGCCTCCCCTGTCTATAATCTATGGTAGTTACTCTAGATTAGGGGAAAAAAAGAAAAATCAGCAATAATATCAAAAACTCAACCAAAAATACATGTAATATTTTCTGGCACCAGAAATTGCTTCTTGGTTTTAGAATCATACTTGAAATTAGGGGCAGTTAAACAGTGCAGTGAATAAAGTGCTGGGCCTATAATTGGGAAGCCTCAGAGAACTCATGAGGTCAAAATTGGCCTTAAGACACTACTTATGTGATCCTAGGTCAGTCATTTTACCCAGTTTAGCTCAGTTTCTTCATCTGAAAAGAGAACATTCAAGTATCAGTGCCAAGAAAACCCTAAATAAGGTTCACAAAGAGTCAGATGCTGTTTGAAACAACTTAACAAGAACAACAACATGCTATTATATATATATACCTATGATATGCTCCACACTGAATTTTCTAGAAATATGTGCAAAAAACACACACAAAAAACATGATTTTAGTAAGTCAAAAGGTGATAAACCATTTCAAGGAGTTCTCCTCAGCCACATTTTGCCTATGTTCTCCCGAAGAGAGATATGCCTTGCTTGTTTTGCTGACTCTGAAGTTCTAAAACCTGGGATTCCTGAGGACACCTGGAGCCTTCAAACTCAGGAAAGTGAGCTGAAGACCTAGTCAGGCTCCTCACAATCCAAATCTTGCCAGGCTTTACAAACATACCCTACAGCTCCCACCCCAAGTGGGAGAATTCCACAGATGGCCAATGGAATGCTCTCTGCAAGGCTGGCAGAGCTAAAGGTGGGGGCTCAACCCTCTGCACACTCTGACACTTTGGTGTGATTCCAGATTATCCTATGTGAATCTAGGCCACTGCCAGACACTGGCTCCATGGGTGATTTCTCGCCTGTGATTTGATCCCCTCTGACTGTTTATTTGTTGCCTCAATTTCTCTTGGTCTGTTTTTTCATATGGCTTAGTTATTTAGCTCATGTTTTCTATACCTTTTGTTGCTCATATGGAAACACCAACCTAAAGTATTTCCACAGGTCATGAGAGTAGCATAAAAATCATGGGGCACCACAAATCACCCAGAGTTATGGAGTGATTCAGGGAAGGTCAAGCTGTTCATTGCAGAAATCTCACACTGGGGTTTTAAATAGAATTCGAACCAAAGAGTCTCCTGTTCCAGGGTTGTGAAACTAAGTTTCCTTTGTCCAGATGGTTCTCTACAGCTTGGAAGAGTGGAAGAGAGAGAGACAGAGACAGAGAGAGAGAGAAAGAAAGAGAGAAAGCCTTTAATCTACTATGAAAAGCTTTTTATAACTCCTTTAGCTGTTCTTGGTCTACCTTCCATGCACAATTTCTCTGAAAGGAAATTCTAACTATGAAGCTCTGACAATTATTACAAATGTAAAATTCCCTTGGGCGGTGCTCTACATTCAGCAATATTGAGAGCTACTCATTGCTAGCCCTTAATAAGGGGAAGCTTAAACAAGTCATTACTTGTGGGAATGACAAAGGGACAAAAAACAAACAGAAACAGCTCTCTTTTCTTCTATTTCCTCACAACAGTCCTTTCTGTGAATGAGGTTGGCACTATTGCTTTATGAAAATAATATAGTTTAAAAATCAGTAGTTTTGTATATCCTGCAAATATTCACTATCCCCTCAGTTTTGGTCAGTCACTTCAAAAATAGTTCTGCATAGAACTGTAAAAGTGAGAGGCTGGGTCAAAGAGATTCATGCAAGCTTACTATAATTCATAGCAAATAGCCTATTGATGCATCATTCCTAAATATGGACTCTGATACTAGAAATTCCAATTTTTGATAAAGCAGTTTCTGAAAAGGATGCAGCCTTTGAGGATCCATAACACTGCATATTATTTCTTTTTCTTAAGTTTCTTGTTCTGAACAACTTCAACACCTCAAGATTTTACTACCTTGTAAGTTAATGAAATAATTTTGGATCTTTTTGGAAAATACATCACATTCATTTAAAAATAATCTTTATTATATACTTGATGACTATCCACATAATCATTAAATTATAAGTTCGCTTATTTAGTTTATAGATAAAATATATAAATAAGCTTTAATGAAGTAATATTAAATTAATCTTATTTATTTATGTCTTTGCCCCTCTTTTCTGTATATTTCCCACATTTTACCATTGTTATTTATACAATAGAAATCAGAAATCTGTCTTTTTGATTCCACTTTCTTATCCATAAGCAGTTTTTTTTGACAATTACTATTTTATAACATATTTTAAGATCTGATATATAAAAAATTCCTTCTATTTTTTCCTTTCTCATGATCTCCCACAATATTATTTTCTCCCTGGTAAATTAGTATTTCTTCCTCCAGTTACAGAGCAAGATAATTTTTAACATTCATTTTTACTAAATTTTGAGTTCAAATTTTTTCTTCCTTCTTCTATCCCTGTCCCTCTTCGTAACATAATTTGAAATTTGATATACATTATTATACATTGCTATCATACAAAACATATTTCCATATTAGTCACAGCTATAAAAAAGAAACAGTTTAAAAACAAAAAATTTCAAAAAAGAATAAAGTGAAAAAAGTTTGCTTCTATCTTCTTTCATAGCTTACCAAGTTCTTTATCTGGATGTCGATAGCATTTTTTTCTTCTGAATCCTTTATACTTGTCTTGGTTCATTGTGTTGCTGAGAAGAGCTGAGTCATTCATAGCTGATCATCACACAATCCACAATCTTGCTAATACCAAAAACAATGTTTTCTTGGGCCTGCCCATTTCACTTTGCCTCACTTTGTAGAAGTCTTTCTAGGTTTTTTTTTTTTTTTTTTTTTTTAAATCTGCTTGTTTATCATTTCTACAATATCAAATCATTATTGTACAAATCATTTGTACAATAGTATTCCGTTACACTTACATACTACCGTTTGTTCAGTCATTCCCCAATGTATGGGCATCCTCTTAGTTTCCAAAACTTTGCCACTACAAAAGGGCTGTTATAAGTAATTTTGGTATATGTTATGTCCTTCCCCCTTTTTTTTTCACCATCTCTTTGGGATACAGCCCTAGTAGTGGTATTGCTGGATCATAGGTTGGATCAAACAGTTTGGTTCCAAATTGCTGTCCAGAATGGTTTGATCAGTTTACAACTCCACTAACAATCCATTATTGTCTTCATGCCCTCCAAAATTTATCATTTTGCTTTTTTTGGTCATATTAGGTGCTTCCTCAGAGTTATTTTAATTTATATTTCTCTAATTGAAAGTGATTCAGAAATAAACCTACATAAATCATTGGCATTTCTATATGTTACTAAGAAAGCCCAACAGCAAGAGATAGAAAGAGAAATTCCATTTAAAATAACTGTAAATAATATAAAATATTTGAGAATCTGCCTGCCAAGAAAAAATCAGAAACTATATAAACATAATTATGAAACACTTTTCACACAAATAAAATTAGATCTAAATAATTGGAAGAATATCAAGTGCTCATGGGTAAGCAGAGTTAATATAATAAAAACGACAAATCTACCTAAATTAATCTACTATTCAGTGCTATACCAAACAAGCTGCCAAGAAATTAATTTATAGAGGTAAAAGGAAAAACTAAATGAATCTGGTAGAACAAAAGAGTTGAAAATTTCAAGGGAATTATTGTAAAAAATGCAAAGAAAAGTGGCCTAGCTGTACCAAACTTAATACTAGATAATAAAGTAGTGGTCATTATAATCATTTAGATCTGGCTAAGAAATAGAACAGTGAATAAGTGAAATAGCTTAGTTCATGACACACAATAGTCAATGACTAAAGTAATTCACTTTCTTTTTGCTAGACCCAAAGACTCTACCTTCTGGGATAAAAAGTCATTATTTGACAAAAATTTCTGGGAAAACTGGAAAATAGTATGGCAAAATTTAGGCATTGACCAACAACCTATACCAAGACAAGGTTGAAATGAGTATGTGATTTAGACATAAAGGATAATTCTATAAGCAAATTAGGGGAACATGGGATAATTTACTTCTCAGATCTGTGGAGAAGGGAGGAATTTATGGCCAAAGAACTAGAGAACATTAAATTAAAAAGGTTTTGCCTAAACAAAACCAATGCTGCCAAGATTAGGAAGGAAGCAGAAAGCTTTTTACTGCCAGTGTTTCTGATAAAAGCTTCATTTTTAAAACATATAGAGAATTGACTCAAATTTACAAGAATACAAACCATTCCCCAAATAATACATGGTCAAAGGATACAAACAATTTTCAGATGAAGAAATTAAACCCATTTCTAGTCATATAAAAAATGCTCTAAATCACTATAGATTAGAAAAATGCAAATTAAGACTACTCTAAGGTGCCACTTCATACCTCTCAGACTAAGATAACAGGAAAAGATAATGATAAATGTTGGAGAAGATGGAAAACTGGGACACTAATGCATTATTGGTAGAGTTGAAATTATCCAATCATTCTAGAGAGCAATTTGGAACTATGCACAGAAGGTTATAAAACTGTGCCCTTTGATTCAGCAGTGTATCTACTACTATTTCTATCCCAAAGAGATCATAAAAGAGGGAAAAGGACCCACATGTGCAAAATGTTTGTGTAGTGCAAGGAACTGGAGATTGAGTGGATGTCCCTCAGTTTAGGAATGGCTGAAGAAGTTATGGTGTATAAATATTATTAATGTTCTGTAAGAAATGATGAGCAGGCTCATTTCAGAAAGGCTGGAAAGACTTATATGAATATATAATGAGTGAAGTGACCATAACTAATTGTATACAATAATAACAAGATTATGTGATGATCAACTGTGATGGGCTTGGCTCTTTTCAACAACAAGGTAATTTAAGGCAATTCTAAGAGACTTGTAGTGAAAAGTACCATCCACTTCCAGAGAGAGAACTATTCAAACTGTATGTGGATCAAAGCATATATTTTAGAAAAAAGATGATTAATGATAAAACATACTTCCATCCCGTAGAAGCAAGATGACAAACTAGAAATGCAGAATAACACATGTATTTTCAGATAAAATCTAGGATGTTGATATGTTTTTTTGCTTGATTATAATTATTTGTTGCAAAGAATGTTTTCTATTAAAGGAGTCATGGGTTAGTGGGAAGTAATATATAAAAAAGAAAGAAAAGAAAAGAACATAAGCCAAACATTATAAAATACACAGAAAAAATGTTCAGATGAAGATATGATTGAGCAACTTTGTTAATGTTAAATTTAATATAGTTAAAAAGTTTGTGGTTTATTTCTATTCACATACATAAAAATGCTCCTATTTGCTGATTGTTTACCATAAAAGTAATAATTTAATTAAAAAAATTATGAGGAGGCTGATTTCAGAAAAACTTGGAAAGACATATGCACTGATGCTGAGTGAAGAAGCAGAACCAAGAGAACATTGTACACAGTAACAAGAAGAATATGTGATGATCAACTGTGATAGACATGGCTCTTTTGAACAAAAGGTGATTCAAAACAATTCCAAGAGACTTGAAGTGAAAAGTGCCATGCACATCCAGAGAGAGAGAAAGCTATACAGACTGAATGTGGATGAAAGCATAGTATTTTTTTTTTTTTTTATTTTTTTTGGTGCAGTATGGCAAATATGGAAATAGGCTTAGAAGAACTGTACATGTTTAAGCTATTTTAGGTTATTTGCTGTCTTGGAGAAAAGGAAGGAGGGAAGGGTGAGAGAAAAAATTTGGAACACAAGGTTTTGCAAAGGTGGATGTTGAAAACTATCTTTGCATGCATCTGAAACAAAACACTTCATATGCCTATAGATAGCTTTGATTTCTTTATCTGAAAACTGCTTATTTTACATCCTTTGACCATTTACCAATTGGGAAATGACTTGTAATCTTATAAATTTGACTCAGTTTTCTATATGTTTAAGAAATGATACCTTTAGCTGAGATAGATTATTTTTTAAGATTAAGATCTTTAAAGATTATTTCTGTTTTCCACTTTCATCTAATCTTGTTTATGCAAAAGCTTTTTAATTTAATATAATCAAAATTATCTATTTTATATTTCATATTGTTCTCTATCTTTTCTTGGGTCATGAACTGGTAACTCACTTAACTTATTTAAGAATTTGTGTGCTATATCACTTAGTTCATATATGTTTAATATTAATATGGCTTCATTGTCTATGGTACCATAAAGCAAGGTGTAGTTTCCTTCCTTAGAACTAGTTCAGGATTGCTACCCCTGATTTTTTTTTTTTACTTCAGTTGAAACTCCAGCTCCTTACCTTTATTCTATTGGATATTTCTACGTATGTTTTTCTTATTCAGTTATGATTACTTTTTATTTCCCTCCATCCTATTTTTCTTCCTTTGTCCTCTTTCTCTTTTCATCTTCTCCCTTCTTGAAAGTGTTTTGCTTCTGTCTCCTTGTCTCCTCTGGTCTGTTCTCTTTTCTGTCAGTCCTTCCCCTGCCCTCTTTACTTAATTTCCAACCTCCTATTTTTCCTGTGAGGTAGTATAGATTTCTATATTCAAATAATTGTGTATATTATTCTCTCTTTGAGTCAATACCCTTGAGATTGATCATCCTATCTTTTTGCTGGTTCTGCTATTTCAGGATTTATTTTGAGAAACTTTTATGGTTGTTTGGAGGTGAATATAGGTGAATTATACCAACTTACTGTTTATTCTGCTATCTTCTCTCAATATTCTCGGCTATTTGTCTTTCTATATAAAATTTTAAATTATTTTACCTAATTTCTGAAGTATCCCATTGGTGTTGCAATACATTTGTAAATCAGTTTAGGCAGAATTGTCATCTTTACTCTACTGGCTCAACCTATCCATATACATGGGATCTCTCCAAGTATTTATTGCTTCTTTTCTTGTTAGAAATATGTAGAAAAGCTGATGATTTTTATGGATTTATTTTTTTATCCTACTATTTTACCAAATTATCTTGGCAGTTTTTTGTTGCTAACTTTCTTGGATTTTCTCAATATTATTTGACTGATATGTTTTTAACTTTTCTTTTATTTGTGAATACCTATTTCCTTATGTTTTTGTCTTACTGTTTTAGCTAGCATTTAAAAAAAAACACCCTATTTTTGAAAAGTAATAGTAAAGATAGAATCTTTGCTTTATACTTGTTTTATATATCTTGTTTTGTCATTACATATAATGCAGTTTTTGGCTTTAAGTAAATAATCAAGGAAAAATCATGTCCTATACTTTTTTAATGTTCTTAGCATGAAGTATTTTAAAAACTGTATTTTATTTGTGTCTATTGAAAAAATAATTTCATTTTATGAATTTTATTAGTAAGCAAGCTTATTGTGTTGTTATTTTAATGGCAAACTATGACTGATTTCAAGTATAAAAATTGATCATAGGAAAGCTTTAAAATTTTTTTTATATTTTAAATGCTATTATTATATATTTTTACATTCATTGTTTTAACATGGAAATTCATGAAAAAAATATTCATACCTGCTTTTTTTTTTTTAACCTTATTATTATCAGTCCATATTTGTTCTATAAAACCAATTAGGTAGAATGCTGTCTTTATATTGCAAATAATTTTATGTTACAGGTATGATTAAGTCTTCAAATGCCAACCAATTAATTAAATAATTATGTTCAAGAAATTGTCATAGGTACTGGGATGGATTCAGAGATTTAAATAAGACATGGTTGCTGCCCTCAATGAACATATAATCTAGTAAAAAAAAATGATCTTGTTATCTTTTTAATTTTAATGCTCAGGTATTTTAATTTTAATTAATATAATTTCATTTTAATCACAAACTATATTATTGACTATCACAAACTATTTTAATAACAAACTATACAAAGAAAAACTTTTCTTGTCATTTCTGTAGTGAGTAACGAGGAGGAAAGAATAAGCTACAGAAAAGTTTTATACGTCTATTGTGTTCCATTGTAAAAACAGTTTCTCACTGCATCAGATTTTACCTAATAAAATAATGGGAAAACAGTCAACACTGCTACAAGGCAAAGCTTTAATTCGAAGTTATCTTTCTAACCCATACTCTTCCTTTTATCATCCATTAGCTTAGATTCTCATCATCCCATCTAGAACCGTGTCAATGCTTTTGTCCCTGGAGATTCCTCTCAACTACTAGGATCTGACAGTCAAGCTTCAGTACTAAATAGGATCATTACCTCTTAAATCCACTTATCTGATCCACTGAATAGTAAATTGAAAAGCTCATTAACAGCAACAATCTGATTTGTTTTCCTGTGTGACAGGGTCATTTAAAATCAATGTATGACTAGAATGGTTCTTTTAACAGACTCACACATTTTCTAAGACACCCTATAATTCATGAAGCATGCTATTAATATGAAAATGTCCGCAAACATTTGGAATTTAATGGTCTCAGATAAAGCTATCATGGAATAATTTGAGGTTGGAGAGTAATTTGTTCAGGAAATAAATATCTAATAAATGAATGTAATCAGTGTTCCCTCAAGGAGTTCTAAGATTTTCTATTATGGAAATTGTGTCAAAAAGACACTTTTCTAAAGTCCACATATTATTGCGAGGCTATTTCAATTTCAGTTCAAAAAGTGAACAAGCATTTATTAAGTGCCTTTGAGACACAAGGCATTTTATACTTGGTTCAGGATACAAAAGCAACAAGAACAGTAAAGAAGAGTCCTCTTAACAAGCTTATATTATCCTGGGAAATATATAAAGAAATAAGTAAATAGAAGATAATTTCAATGACATGGCAAGACCACTAGCAACTTGAAGGAAATGAGAAAGCTTTCTTTAAGGAAAGGCATCTAAGATGAATCTTGAAAGAAGCTAAGGATTCTAAGAGATGCTGGTGAGGAGAAATTCTTACCATTCTCATTCTAGAAATGGAAGGTAGCCAATATAAAGATTCAGAAGTGGGAGAAGAAAGCCTGAGTCCAAGGAACAGGTATGTTGGTTTGGCAGGAGCACAGAATATAAGAAGGGAAAGAATGTGAAATAAATCTGGAGAGATAGGCTGAAGCCAGTTTATAAAGGAGTTTGTATTTTATCCTGGAAATAGCAGAGAGCTACTAATGATTCTTGAGCAGGAGAGCCACAGGGTCAGATCTATGTTTAGGAAAGGAAAGGAAAGAAGCATTTATTAAGCATTTCCCATGTGCTAGGAACTGTACTAAGTCTTCATCAAAATTAACTCATTTGTTTCTCACAACAACCCTATAAGATAGGTGCCCTTATGGTTCCCATTTTATATCTGAGGAAAGTGAGACAAGCAGAGATTGAATGAATTGCCGTTGACTCAGCTAGTAGATGTAAGTATAGAGTAGATGGTGTAAGTATAGAGAAAAGAAGAAGTGAGAGGTAGATTGAATAAAATTGTGATCTATAAGATAGAGAATGAAGAGTCTAATGTGCAACAAGAAATTTGGTTTTACACACATATATTGTATCTAGGATATACTGTAACACATTTAACATGTATGGGATTGCCTGTCATCTAAGGGAGGGAGTAAAGAGAGGGAGGGGAAAATTTGGAAAAGAAGTGAATACAAGGGATAATGTTGTAAAAAAAAATTACCCATGCATATGTACTGTCAAAAAATTATAATTATAAAATTAATAAAAAGAGAATGAAGAGTCAAGAATGACGATCATGAAGATAAGACTGTTCAGTATTTTTCAGAGTTCCTTTTCTCTTTTCAGTTGTTTGAGGCAGCAGAAAGGGCCTCTAAATGTTATAATACTCATTTTACGGAAGGTTAACAAGGGAGTACAGCACTAAAAAAGATATTGAAGGAGGAAGGAATTAATTTTATTCATATTTTAAATTGTAAAAGTCAATTTTACTTTTCATGTGCTTCATGCTTCTCAGAAATTGGACTATTTGCCAGTCTCTTAAATATATCTTATGTTTTCCTGCCTTTGTTCTCAATATTCCTTATGCCTAAAATTTCCCCTTCTGCAGGCTGAATCCTTTTACTCATCCTTTAGATGCCAAATTTTCCATGAAGCCATCTCTGATCTATCTGACCCCTTCTAGTCAGTAATAATGACCTTACTCCTCTACTCTCTATATATTGAACTTGACTTCTCATGAATTATTTTATTTTAAACTTTATTTTTAGATAACATGCTCCAGCATTAGCTGCTTGAAGGCAAAGCCTATTTTACCTAAAAGCTTTACTTTCTTAGCACAATGGTTATGTATAAGAGGTTCCCAATAAATGCTTATTTGAGTACAATAGTGATAAGAAAGAATCTTATGAATACTTTTTATGATAAAAGTTACCTGAGGGTAAATACTACTTTTTTGGTTTTTTTTTTTTTTTTTTTTTTGGTATTCCTAATACCTAGGTGATTCTTAATAAATGCTTGTTGCTAAACTAATTAAATATACATTGCTATTTGGCCCTGATCTTTCTCCTGAGTCCCAGTACATTTCCGGCTGACTCCTGGACATTTCTCTTACATGTTTCTGAAAACATCTTAAACTAAACATTTCCAAAATAATGCATCAGCTATCTTCTAAAACCTGTCATTCTTTCCAACTTCTCTATTTATGTAGATAGTACCACCATTCTCTTAGTCATCCAGACTGGAAACCTAATTATAATCCTTGATTTTTTATTTTTCCTCAATCCTATAATCCTGTAAGTTACTAAAATTATCATTTCTATTTTGGAAATATTTTTTCAATTTATTATAGATTGGGCCTGAATCAAATTCCTCCAATACTTTAGATGTAGGACTAGAAGAAAATGAGATATTAGTAAACTGACCTAAAGTTAACAAAAAAAAAGTTAACAAAAGTTAACAAAAAACATTAACAAAAGCTAACAACTCTCGTTCACATCTCACTGATCTCCATATGGGATGCATCTAGGTAACAGACAATATTGGGTATGGTGACAGTGGAATATTCACAAAATTAGAAGGGAACTGACTCCTTATGGGATGGCCTTTTATGCCCTAGGTAACCAGGAAGGCATGTAGCTTACACCACGCTATCCAAACTCCTTCCTTTATCCTGATATTGCCATTATCCTGGTTTAGGTTTCACTCCTCTGCTTGGATCATTTTAACAGCCTTCTAACTAGTTTTATTTCAAGTCTTTCTTGTTAGGTTCTTACTAAAGAACTTTAAAACCAGCAGGAATCATTGGATTTCCTAACACAAGATGAGACTAATAGACAATGGACTTATGGACATTTATAAATTCTCAATTTATGATTATTTGATCATGTTTTTTGTTACATACTTCTAGTATGTATTATGTTACTATGTATTTATGTAATCTATGTAATTATGTGTAATGCCTCCCATATTGATGGATTTATGTTTCAAGGTCATGACCACCCTATGTTCTAAATCAAAAGAAAGAGGAAGATGTTAGGTTCTTACTAAGTGCTAAGTCAGTACTTAACAATTCTCTAATTCCGGCCTTTAAGGGTCTTACCAGACGTGTTGAGTAAATTTTGCTATAAAAATCAAATGAATTTTCTGAAGACTCATAGGCACAGTTTACAAAATACTAATTGAAGGAGAGGATATGTGAACATGAATATAAACATCTTTACTGGCATCATTTCATTGGTTCTCTCTGCACAAATGTCAGAATTGTAGGACTGGTATCTATGGTCTACTGCTGTTTAATCTTACTACTTTTCTAGCCTAATCTCATACCAGAGAATGGGGTATTATTTGTATATGTGTATATATGTATATATATGTATGAATATATATGTATATGTGTATATATGTATATATGTTATTTTTTCACACATCCACTATCATTTTCTAGCTAAACTGTAGTATGTGCTGTTACCAGTACATGTCCTATGTTTTCCCACTTTTGAGACTCTTCTTATGCTCTTTCTTTCTCTATTTCCTTTGTGTTTTATACCTCCCTGATACACTTATGATGTATTATTTTGTATAGATCATATGGGTGCAGGGAGAGAGGGAGAATATGTTTTATCTAAAAATAACTTCTAATGCTAAGCAAGTGGTCTATATACGGTAGGTGCTTAATGTTTGGTGATTCAAATCACATCCACTTTTCTATTTCCATAGTGCTTATTTGGCTCTGCATATAATAGGTTTTCAATAAATTTTTTTGAATAAGTGAATGAAACCCTATAAATTAAAATTTTAATGTTAAAATTCCACCCCCTTTATGATGTCTTCCCTGGTTACTCTAGCCTGAAAAAATCTGTCCCTCCTTTGCTTCTTATCTGTACAGCTAAGTCATGAAAAATATGAATGATAAATCCTGTGAAGTGAGTGAATTATTCAAATTCACACTGTATATTTCCATTGAGTTGAAATTAGTTACCAAATTTTACATTACTATACTTCATTTGAATACATATGATTATTTTATGGAATTCCTTATTTGCATTAATCAGGACCTGTTACTCAGTTAGGAATAACTACTAACTCAGTTAGGAGAATGTAAATAATTACATTCTCCTTAGTAAGTATGCTTACTTTCCCCAAATGAATTGCAAGCTAAGCTCCTTGAGGTCAGAGACTATGTATTTATATAACAAAGAGAAGTGTACTTTTGTATATCTTTCAATTGCACACATCAGGAATTTGACAGCTCATATTTAATAGTCTTAATTTATGAAGTTTTTTTTTTATTGTTTAGAAAAAGTTTCTTCACAACCTAATTAGGTTAGTAGTGCTATTATTCTGTCCATATCACAGATGAGGTAATTTGACTTAGAAGGTACAAGGGACTTGTTAATCATGTGGCTGGTGGCAGAGCCAGGACTTTAACCTGAGTCTTCCAATCACTATTCTTATGGCTTAATATCTTCATAATACAAAGCCAACATAGGTATAAAACAAAGGGTGCTTATTTTAGGGATTTTTAGATTATATTATAAAGAAGAAAAATTACTTTAAGAATTATATTACAGTTTTGAACTTCCACTCTACCTTCTGTATGCTGTGAAGTTATTTTAGAATTTGAGACTAGGTCTGGAATATGAGCCCTGGCAAGGCTTAATTTATATTTGGGCCTTGTGATGGAGTGAGGATGTTTGCTGATCAGGCCAAGGAGGTATAACAATTAGCAGGGTTGGTTGGCCAAAAGATGACAAATTGATACATTCTATTTCTAAGCAAAGACAAATAGGTGGCACAACAAATAAGAGTGCCAGGTCTAGAGACAAGAAGACCTAAATTCAATCCAGCTTCAGATACTTCCTAGCTGTGTGACCCTAAGCAAGTCACTTAACCCTGCTTGTTTCAAGTTTCCTTATCTATAAAATGAGCTGGAGAAGGAAATGGCAAATCATTCTAGTATCTTTGCTAAGAAAAATCCAAATGGGGTCATGAAGAGTCAGACATGACTAAAACAACTGAACAACAACAATAATTTCTAAGTAGTCAAAAGTATTTTTGACTTTAAGTATAACCACATGAAATAAGTGCTTAGAAAATTCACATAAAGGGACCAAAATTTTAAAAAAGAAAACATTATGCTTTGATGCCACTAAATATATCCATTACAATCAGTCACTCCATTTCCAACAAAGGTAAAAGTCATACAACAAATGTATGTTGAACTGCATTCAAACTAATTTTCCGTTTCAACAATATTATCCTCAATAAAATGAACATGAATGAAACAATTAATGTGAAAGCATGTAAAGAAATGCAGGTTGAGATACAAAGATATTAATATAACTTTGAAGATGAATGGTAAAACTCATTACTACATGTCATTGGTGAAAAAGAGCTATTTCTTCTAAGCCTCAGAAAAGTTTTCATTTGTTGGTCGGATACTCATGATATGATTCTTTCATCCTCATATATTTTGTAGTCATGATGTTCATAAATGTACAGAAAAACCCCCCAAACAGCTGGCTATAAGTAGCCCTCTCAGTGACCCAATAGATACTATAACTAATCAGGTAATAAAATTATGTAATGCTGTATGTGCATTTGCAGGTAGCCTGAATTATCTTTTACATGCTACATAAGAGATAAAACAGATGAGGAAACTAGACAAGGGAATAAATATAGACAATACAGAACATTTGATGCTGCAGGTTTAATTTAACAGAAAAAGAAAAGCATGTGCTGCAATAATCAAATTTTTATTGTTCTCCAATCCTAATCCTCAGTCTTGGGTTTCTGTAGCTTTGTTCCTGATACTCTAGTTATAACTTTGAAGAAGCTAATTATGTCAATTCTTAAATTTGAAGTAGATTATAGAACTGGGAAACCCAGAATATTAGTTCCTAAAGGTTGTATGGATATATAATGACAGTCACAGAAATTCAATAACAACACTGTATGAAATGCACTCAAAAGCACCACATGAAACAAATTAAAAAGAACAATGAATCTCTCATACTGTGCAAATAAGAAAATAAAAGAAAACACTGCTTCTATAGGTTTTCATGAGAGCTGTTATAATGAATTAAGGATTCTGATAATGAATCTTCAGAAAATTACAGTAAAGTTAATACCCTTAGGCATACTATAAATGTTTAAGATCTTATAACTCCACAAAAGCTCCTTGGCATACTATGAACAGACTTCATACAGAAAATTAGTACTGTTGGAAAAATCAACATTCAAATATTTTGCTGTCATATATATATATTATTCTTTAAAAAATTACATTTGCAATTGAAAATTTGTCATAATAAATTAAAAAAGAATAAGGCTGATATACATTTCACAGTATTATTTTAATCAACTGCTATGAATCATGGGTTGTTTTGAATTAGGTTTGATTTGGTCAGTAAAATGTCTAACAACAAAGGACCCTACATAAATCTGCCTGAAAAACACTTTTTTTTTTTTTTTTTAGGAAGAGAAGTTGGGAAAAGAAGCACAAATTCCCTTACAAAGGGAAGCTTTATTTTCCCAACAATTTTGTCTTGAGGTTCAAGTGCTTTTGTGGTCATTGTAGTTCTTCAACTGAAAGAGTCTCCTCAAAGAAGCAAGAGAATAAGAAGGCTATGAGGAGGTAATAAAGTATTTAATGACTTGCACCTAAACCATTTGGAACTAAAGATCTTGGGGCCTATTAACCTTAGCAGGAGAATAAAACATGATTATCACCATTAACTTATTGCCATATAAATAGGATGGAAAGCATAAACATAATGATAAACATTAAATATATTTCAAACTCAATGACACTGAATAATTTCACGTTTTTCTTGGATGAACAATTTTTCCAAATTCCAATTTAAAATATTATAAAAATTCAGTATTAAAACTATTAAGACAATAGCTAGGTAGAATTTTATTATAAAACAGACATTTCCTTTTAGGTCAAGTAGTTTAAAATATTAAAGGGCTACAAAACAGTAAGACAGAAAACAATAGAGGATATGGGTTTGAAATTCTGGAATATTAAAGTTAAGGATACTTAGATTTCTGAATCCCCCTATGAATTCACGATTATTTTGCTAAAGGGCCATCTCCCTGTTCATTATAAGAAAATATTGTTATTCAGATTCCAATCTGCTATAATTTTCAATTGCATTCATAAGAAAACTTTGGCCCCCACTTTTCATTTGCTCCACATCCTGTGGCTCAAGGCAAAAATCCGGCAGGCTGGAACCCAGGGTTGCCGGCTGCCCTGTGATAATCCCCTCTCCCAGTAGGGGCCTCCACTGATGCATGGCTAAGAACATGCTTCCTCTTTTTCCTGCACACAGCGGGGTATCTATTCTTATCTCGGGATCAAATCCAGACTACTGAGTAAGGTGGAAGTTAGAGGGTTCCAGAGACTGCCAGAACTATAGCCCTACCACTTTATCTGGAAACTTTTGTTTAAAAGGGAAGTTTAGAAAAATAGAGATAGTTGTCAAAAATATCAAAGTTTAAGTAATTTTTCACCCCAACCAGGGACCTAATTACCACCTGTTCAACAGAAACTGGAATCTTGCCCCGATCCCCTGTGGGGAGCCACTAACTAAGGATCTCCACCAATATGAACTTAATGTCTCCCGACAGGCCTTCACCGGCCAAGAGGGACAAGGGTCCACTGCACAAGTCACTGGTCATAGGATATACAGCCCATCTAGTGTTTCCTGTGGTGCAACCAGATGAAATCTAACCAGAGAAGATGGCACGTGTATATCTACATACATTCAGGCACAGCTTTGCTCCTTAAGGCTGCCAATTCCCTCCATGATTGGATCCAAACTTCTGTTATTGGTCTGCCATGGATGGAGTAGAGGTGGCATTCTGTATAAACAAAGCATGGTCCCAGGACCTCTGCTTCCTTGTCTGTACAATGGGAATAGTAACCCTGACCTATGCCTAAAATAATGAGGATCAAGACAATTCATTTTTACCAAATGCTCTGAGGCTGTGGCTTGAAGGGGGCATTCCAGAAATGCTAATTTCTATTTATAATTACCTGCAACAGTAAACTAAAACATATAAAATAAACCAATTAGATTTAGTAATGCTCAAAGCAGGATAAAATATGGGGGAAAGATGGGATATGGTGGTAGAGGTTAAGAATCAAGGTTTTCTATTTCTTTTACTTCCCCATTTACACAAAGTTACTGGTTATGTTTTATATCACTGATAAAGCTCTTCAAAGACACAAAATACAAGGATAAATATGTTCTAGATAATCTTTACCAGCAGGATAATATTCAGTGGTCTGTTTATCATGGTAATTATTCAGTGGAAACTAAAAAAATAAGAAAATGCTTTCCCTTCAGATGTGAGCACTTTAATTTCGCCATGCTAATCAACTAAGAGGCAATAATCAAGTTAGGATACAATTAAACCGGACATGATGATGCACACACTTAATTTTTACTACCTGGGAGGCTCAGATTAGTGGATAGTTTGAATTTGCTGATCCTAAAAAGGGAATTGTTTGTAGAAAGACAGCCCTATGCATTTAGAAAGACTATCTAGATTCAGTATACTTAGATTCAAATCCTCTTTTATTCATTTTAAACCTCTCTAGGATTCAGTTTTCTCAAGAGTAAAATGATAAACTTGGATTAGATGGCTTCTCAAGTCTCTACCAATTCTAAATCTAAGATGATGATAATCAGTTCCAGTTTCCTGTAGTACAGACAGTCAAAAGTTCATAGTGATTGTCCCTGAATAGAGTCAGACCTTCAAATACATGGTTAGCTTCTGGGAGTTACACTAGATAATACCAAAGATCCATTTCCACCCAGGTTCTTTAAAATTCTTTTCTATTTGTTGGCACTATAGACATTACACTAGTTCTTTGGTGAGGTTTTTGGTCTGGCATCTATGTCTTCCTATAACTTGAGTCAAAGACCTAATTGTATAGAGAATCTTTAGAGACTGATGTTCTTCAGAGTTTTTCAGAGAAATATAAGGTATTAGGGAAGGGATTCAAGAGGGAGCATAAAGCTATATTAAGTGACCAGGCTGACACTTCAAATTTTTTTTTTAAATAAACTATAGGAAATGTACATTTGAAACTAGGCAAGAATACAGTATAGCAGGTATAGCTTGGTTCCTTGCCTTTATTCTTGCATTGATGATTCCCCATTCTAAACAGAAATTCTCATGTATTCATCATTGATGATTTTTTTAAAGGCATAAATGATAAATGACTGATTTTTAAAATTCCTTTTAAAACCATGTCCCAATCTATCTTTCTAGCCTGATTGGATATCATTTCCCTTTTCTTATTTGATGATCCAGACAAACGAGCCTTGTCTTTGATCCTTATATATGACTATTTCCTGCCTCTGTGCCTTTGTCTTTCTTTCTCAAATGACCTTGTATTTATACATGTTTCTATTTTTATATTATTCTGCATATAGTTGTTCTGTTTCAAGACTGAGTTTCTCTATTTTGTCCAGGCTTGGAGTTTACTGTTCACTTGTGGCCTGATTTTAATCTCTTTGACTTGTTCTAGTTTACTATTTCTGAGGCAACCTGATGGTCCCATGCCCAGGAATTCACAATATTTTGGTTAGATTTTAGTGCAGACAACTTGTCAATATTAGCCATACTCTAGCTTAGAACTTTCAAATTCAAACTATTCACTAATCTGAGCCTCCTAGGTAGTAAAAATTACATGTGTGCATCACCATGTCCAGTCTGTATACAGTTACATATGCTGTGCTTCTTCCATTGTAATATAAGATACTTGAGACAGGAATTATATTTTTGGGCTGCTTAGCAGAATGCCTAGAACATAATAAGAGCCTAATAATAAATACTTGTTTATTGACTAATTGATGGTACTTCAAGTTGTGAAATTCCCTTATCAAATTCTTTGCTGAGATGTGAACTCTCCTAATATTACTTATCTTCCTGAAGTCAAATTGATGATGATTGATTATTAGACTTAGGATATTCTCTTGGGCATAGGCCTTTAACCTTAGGCATAGCAATGAAAAGAAATAGTGGAGCAGTAAAAAGATCTTAGACCTACGCAGGAACTCAGGAATGCTAGCTGACAAAAAACCCCCAACAAACAAACAAACAAACAAACAAAAAAACTGACAGTGGCAAAATAAGGAAGGGATAGAAACTTCTGATCTGAGCCTCCTGAACTTAGGACAGGAACCGGGGAGCAAGGAGAGAACTACAATGTGAAAGAGAAACTAGCATCTTAGTTATCCTTCTCAAGTTGTTTGAAATGGGAAGGTTCAGAAAAAAAAAAACCCAACATATTAACTCTCAATCATCCCTAGGTGCTAATCTTTGAATGATAATGGTAAGATACCCAAGGTAATATTATAAATCTAGAGAATTATATAGGTCTTGACAGATGTAGTTTTCCAAGAGAGTTATTTTAACTATTTATGGGTTTAGGTATGGGTTTGCAATTTTTTGCCAGTTAACAAGGTCTGTTCTATTTCACATTTTGCGGGCCAGAGTGTTTATTTACTTGGGAGAAGATGGTTATTTCCCTTTTTTATATACTTAGATGCAAGCCAAATTCTGATAGTCCCAGGAGAAGAGCAGGTGGGAGCAAAGATGAGCCAAAACATGACAGACTTTTATGAAAAGCTTCCAAGACTGAACCTGGTCTTTGGGTGCCCAGAGCTCTGGTTCTGGAACATAGGTTACAAAAAGGAAACATGTTGAAACTTCTCTGGAAGACTTCATTTTAGGGAGGTCAAGATACTCCTAAACATAAGAAGTCATACTAATAACTCCAGTTTTGTTTTTTGGGTCTTATTTTTGTATTGGTTAGAGAGAATCTAACCTCCAATAACACTGGTAGTTTTAGGGGTTTGGATTAGATGACTAGAACACCCATGGTTAGACTCTCAATTCTATTCCTCCTTGACTGCACAACTCTCTTTAATTTATAAAAATCATTAGAAAACATCTTTGTTATGTTTCTTTGTGCTTCTTAATTTGTGTTATAGTCTAGTCTTATTGAAACAAGTTTAACATATTCAAAAACACATTGTTCCCGAAGAAGTGACTAAAGTCCATTTTCTACATGTCTGTTAACATATTCAGTTTTGTGCTGTGTTTGTTGCACTCTGGAAAACACATAGTAGATCTACATACTATCTTAAAATTAATCAGGATATTTATAAAGATTCATTAACTTTTTCAGTTAACTTTAGCAGTAACACTATGGTAGGGAAATAGAACACTAATATCAGTGGATTACCTATACAAATGAAATCATGGATCTTTGAAAACATTTTTTAAAAGCAACTGTAATGTCTAAGTAGTAAAGAATTGCCCAGTTGGGAAAAATCAATACCTACAATTGTCCTCAATTACTTTCTTCTTCTGTTCCTTAGTTTGTATTTGCTCAAGTTTGGCTTTTTCAGGATTGCAGAGGAAGAGTGATCCTATCACTATCTCAGTACCTAGTCTTAATCTTACTTAATCTAGCTTTAATCACTGAATGGGGTTTGCCTTAAGATAAAGTGAGATGTGGGAAAGACCTTAGCTCAAAAAGGCCAATGTCTCTCACTGCATCCTGGGCCATCTCTAGTTGTCTTGATTTCTGCCTTGTCACTGGATGCAGGTGGCTTTGAGGAGAGTGTGAGGCTGGTGATTTTGCATATTCCTGTCTCCCTTAAATGCAATTCACTTGCAAGTCAAGACATCATTTCCCTGATGTCATGGTCCTCTTTGAGAATGAAGGACAAACAAAACACCATGGTATCTGGCCAAAAGGAAAACAATAGTGTGTGTGTATGTGTGTGTGTGTGTGTGTGTATATACACACACACACACACACACACACACATACATACACACACACACACACACATGTCAGACTGTTAATGCTCACTTATTCCTACCCCCTTGTTTTATAGATGAGGAAAATGAGACTCAAGGAAGCTAAGAGACTTCTCTTTAAGGTCAAAGAGTTGAGATTCAAACCTAGATCCTTTGATTCTTGATCCAGTAATCTTTCTCTTCAGCACTTCACCACTCAAGAGATAAGGACAAAATAGTGGAGGGATTTCAACAAAGCACTGGACTAAAAGTTAGAAGAATGAGTATTCTAGTCCTGTAATTCACTAATTGGTTTGTGAAGTAGCAGGGGTCAATTCTTGCTTGTTCTTAATTTCCTTATTTATAAAATTAGGGAACTGGAATAGATGTTCTAAATTTATGATCTAATACTGTTTAAAGAAGTCTACTGATCTTTTGCTAATAGGGAATGTGTTTTGAGTCAAACTGTTTCAGTAGAAAGATATGTTTGCCTATTGACAGTTTCTTGCCCAGTGTCCAAGAGATGACTGGCAAGGTTAGTGATGTAATATGGAGATGTAGAAGAATTTTCTATGGATTAAAAAAAATGGCTTAATTCAGGGACCAAACCCACAACTTTGGCACAATTAAGGCACTATTCTCTTAATAACTATGGTATACAATTTTAAACTTTTGGTATTTGCAAAGTAGGGGATTAATTTTAAATAAAGTAGAACTGTAAATTTGAGGAATTAAAAGATCAGAGACCATATAATTAGCAATAATATCTATTAGCAAAATTTGAAGCTTTGTGATAATTTTTCCCCAGAAGCCATAGATCATGTAAAAAGGGAGGTAGAGTTACTGGAATGTATCTTTGAAAGTAACTCTAGGCACTGGGTCAACTTATGGGATGGAAGCTGCTGAAGCATGAGAAAGTGGCAGGAAGTAGAAAAATGATACAGAAATTGGAGATATGACTACAAGTGTGGAATAAATTGATAATAAAAAAATAGATGATAATTTCAAATCCCAAGACAGATATAACATAGATAGTCAGATAGCACAATGGATAGAGTACAAGATATGGAGTCAAGAAGACCTGAGTTCAAATTTAATAAATGGGAAAATTATTTAACTTATCCTCATTTTCCTCATCTGCAAAATGGGAGGAATATTAGTAACACTTACTTTCTAGAGTTGTTAGGATAAAATGAGACCTTTATATTATACTTTGAAAACTTTAAAGTTCTATAAAAATGATAGTTGTCATCATCATCATCATCATCATCATCATCATCATCATCATCATCATCATCATCTCTATAAGGTGTACAAAATATCTTTCATATAATTATATTGACCATCATTAGAAAATTTCTCTGGCCCCCAATTTCTAACTCAATTTTTTGGCAGATATTTTCTATGGAAATATATCTTCAATTTTGCAATGTGAGTCAATGGGAAAATGTGGTTCACTTTGCAGAAATTCACTTAATAGTCAACTTTGTTGGAATGCATCTGTTCTGCAAAGCCAGGGAGATTGGCACAGGGGAGTAACTTGGGCCTAGAGGGAAAGCAAAACTCAATAAGTATGCTGAATGTACTTTCGAGAATCCTTCCACAGAAATGCTACAGAGAGATAAAAATTAGGAAAACATTGAACTTAACTAATTCAACATGTTGAAAAGAGATTTTGCATCTAAGTTTTATAACCACGTTTCCCCACATTTGTCCCAAGGCAGCAAATGAGGCGCTATATCCACCATTGCTAATACTAGCAATTTGAACACACTCTTTGGCAAGCCAGAAATAAGATAATTGTTCAACATAGGCTAGCTTTTCTGAAATACTGGAAGCATTGCCTGTAATTATAGACATCTGTCACTGCTAGCCACTCAGTAGTAACCCTGACATCAATATACAAACTATAACACTAAACTGCCTGCAGGCATAGCAATGGAGACCAGATACGAGAGAGGCAGGCAGGCAGGCAGGCAGGCAATCATCTGCTTCATCCAAACTATCTGTCAAAGGTTTCCAACCACAAATAGCTCTTACATTTTGTATCCTTAGGATAATATGTTGATTTATTTTAGATTCTCTAATATTTACAGTCCAGGCCATCTACTAAAATAAAGAAACAAACCTTATGGCTAATGGAAGCAGTTACTGTTCACAATCATCACAAAAGGTCATAGCTCAACCCTCAAATGTTAAAAATTGATGGCTCCTTTAAAAACGTCCCATTGTACATATGTTTCCTTTTGTATATGCAATTATTTTCAGCTGCAATTCAAAATGGTAAATACAATCTTTCATCGGCAAGCATGTTGCCGTATTTACCCAATAGAAATGTTCATATTTTAAACCTTTTCTGTGAAGCTGATATAAGTTTCATGTCGAGTACTTAAGAATCCAGCATGTCAGATTTAGTTTAGCCTTGCATGTAACAACTGATATGTGGGCATCCTTTACATATACAAATAGTATGATAGCTCAAGAACTAAAAATGATATAGAAAGATAAAAGACCTAGTTAATATACAAGGAGGCTGACATATAATTTCACTATGTGTGGGCTGATAGAAATTTGCATGCGCAAGTATATTCAATATTTTTTAAAAGCTCAGCCACTCAGGGGCTCTCTTTCTCTCTCTCTCTCTGCTCCTAAGCAGACTGAGAAAAAGACAAACATTATTACCGATTTAAACTAATTAGAAATTAACTACCTTACAATTATCATAATTTGTTACCAAAAACCCAGGTATTTCTTAGTATGATCACAACAGCCTATGCTGAAGAAAAACTATTAATTACTGACAGACAGTTAGCTTACAAGTGAGCTGCATTTTAAAAACCTCCTTTAAAATACAATTGCTAAATGCCTTACAGTGCTGTAATGTGAGACAGGTTCAAATCTTATTACTTCACTGAAATTAAAACCTAAGTTTTAATACTGTTCAAGTCGAACAATGATTCCACACTTTATTGCTTTTGAAATCCCTTGATGATCATAGGGAAAAATGCCCCCGAGAAAAAAAGACTCTGTTTTCGATAAACAGAAAATACAGTTTGCACTCTTAGCCTCTTTGTCATCACAAAAAAAGGATTTAATGCCAATTCTTTAAAAAAAGACTTTTTTTCACAAAATGTGCACCTTGTGTGCCATTTGTAAAATCAGTTCACTTTCTTTTATTTATTACTGTAGCGCAGCAAGGCAATAAAGCAGCTACCAATAGCTAATAAATTACATGCCTTTTAAAACAATTCTCTAGCTACAAAAACATGTAACTACAAAGGTTTTCATTTACATGGTACATCACACAAAATGTCTATATTTGTGTACTATTAACTATTTTGGCAAATGTGGTCCTTTATCAAATAGATGAAAGAAAAACAAATCTTCACTCATACTCTATTATGTGTATGTATAAAAACAAAACATGTATATACACATGCATATGATAAAAGAAAAGAAAATTCTTATGCTATTTTTCATTTACATTTAAAAGTAGGCATTTAGGTTTATGATTAACATTTTAATAATTAAATAATCTATTGTTACAAAAAAGTATTCAAGAAGTTCCATTCAATTAAAAACATTGTAACATCAGGTTAACAGATGTTGATAAATAAAAATGTATTTCTTTTTGCTAGTTTTTCTTATGATCCTTTTAATGTGTAGCCACTTAGAAATCATGGCTGCTAGCAGATTTTCAGGGTAAATCACAATGAAGATAGTTTACATTGTTATAATACTTTGCGGTCACAAAACACAAAACACTAGTGGAATAGATTCTCACAATAAGCCTGTAAGTAGGTGGTACAATACACAAGCTCATCAAATCAGAGTCAGAATCACCCCCGAGTTCAATGACCTTCAGAAATATTGCCATTTTAAAAAGAACTTCAAATATGGCTTATTTATTTAAAATGCATATATCTACTGTATTTTTATTAGTTGATATGTTTCTTTTCAAGAACATTTCCTCATAACCATAAGAAAATATTTTAAAAAACCTGAATATGGGAGGAGGGTGAGGTAATTTTTCCTTTGTTGATCTGGATATTTACAAATGAATTCTTAAACATTTGTACTTTAATTCTAGGAATAAATTGTCAAATTAATCAGGGTATTCTCTTACTGCCTTTACTCCTGTTCTCATGATAAGGATGTATTTATGATGTCCTATACTTGCCTTTTATTATTAATTTCCTCCAATTCTGATAATAGCTATAATAGTTGTGGCTTTGGCACTTATCTTTTCTTTTCTTTTTTTTTTTTTTGGTAGGTTTAATACCTGCAAAATATCAGCTTGGTTCAATTATGCATGATGAACAATGAATGTTTCTATTTCCCAGAAAACAAATAACCTTGTATTACATCACAATTTAACTTTATGTTGATGACCCTTCATCCAAAAGAATAACAATGTTTCACTGTGTAGGTCACCATCTCTCCACCTTCACTTAAATTCACCTTCTTCATAAAACCTACTCTGATTATTAATTAAAGAAAAAATATTATTGTATATTTCCCTCCGAGTTCAAAGTGTTTTCATTAACAATTACAAAATAACCTTCACAAATGTTTATATTTTAAAGATTTCAAGGTGATATAAAATCAAGGTGTGAAGAATAGCATATTTAACATCAGTAAATTTATATAGACATTTTCCTCAAATTAACATTTTTCTAGCATTTTGAAAGCATATAGAACCATTGCTTTAAAAATTGTAAGTTAACCAAAATAACACCACCTAAATTACAAAAAATGCCTACCACACCCTGTGACTCTTTTCTCTTTCTTATTTCTTTTACTCACTTTAATTGCCTGGATCACTTTTTCTGTTGGTTAATTTATTGTTTTTCCTCACTTTTCAAAACTTCCAGTGGTTTTATTCTCAAAATGTTCCTGTGAGAAATGGTATAAAAGCCAATTCCAGATTCCTGGCTCAGGGATTTCACTACTTGACCATGTTGTCATCAGGCTCTTGAATATAGGAAACATATCTTCCACTTGTGATACAGCCAGTCAAACCAAAACAAAAAACTTAAAACATGTCCCATCTCCAAAACAAAATTATGCACAAGAAATAAAGGCAATTCTAGTTGTCTTCATAATTCAGGAATTGCAATAGCAGTGATTAATTAATTAAATAATTAAATGAACTAATTAATAATATGCGGCTTGTGAACTAACAGAGAAAGCTATTCTTTAGCCTATAAGGAATTCATTCAGCACCCCCTCTTCCAATCAGCACCACTCTTACAGGTGGTCTGCACAAGCTAATACATGTTTTAAACAGAGCAATTCTATCCTTGCTGTTGAAATCTAAAGGGCAGAAACTTGCTCGGGCTATAACAGCAGTGGGACTGTGCTGTATGCCACAATGGAGCTTATCCAGAGAACTAAAGAGCAGGTGGAATAGGGGCACAACTCATGCGTTTTTGTGAGGCTCTCCACATAAGGCTAAAAGATCTTAGTAATCAGCTGGGAACAGTTCTGTCCCCCCATAAATTAGTTTGGGACCTAGACCAAGATAAATGAGACAACTTTTTAGGCCTGCTTCCAGAGAAAATGTCACTAAAGGGGAAGTAGACAAAAAGTGGAAAAAAAAGGGGGAAAATAAAGAATAAAAAAACTAAAATTACCAAAGATCTCAAGAGAAACAAAACCAAATATGCGTGCATAAGCAAATGCCTATACAACAGGGAAATATTAATAACAAAAGGGACTATGCCCCCAGTCTAAGTAAAAGAGTCCAGATACCTTTGAAGTAAATCTCAAGGTGAAAGGAAGGAAACAAACATTTTTTAAGCACAAACTATAAGCAAGGAACCATGCTAAGTGCTTTACAAATATTATCTCATTTGATCTTCACAACAACTCTAGGAGGCAGATGCTATTATTATTCCCATTTTACAGTTAAGTGAATTGCCTGAAATCACTCAGTTAGTAACTAACATCTGAGGCTTAGATTTGAACTTAGAAGTCTTTATGACTGCAGGCTCAGCACCCCTTCTACTGTGCCACCTAGCTATCCAAAAGAAAATGAATAAATATTTGATAAGGAAGAAGATCCTGTAGATTCACAAGACAATATGGAACCACAGCAGAATATTCCCAAATAGTTCAAAAGAAAAAAAGACATTATGAAAGCAGAATTTATGGCCTGTATAGCATAGCAAAATTGGCAGAAAAAAATTTTTTTCAATCCATCATGACAAGTTTCATTAAAGTTAAAGTTAAAAGAAGAATTACTGATTGGCAATGCAAATACAAGGAAGTAAAGGTCAATCTAGAAGAAGAGAACAAAAACCAAATAACATTAAAAGAACATATGATACAACCAAAATATATTTATCTTGAGGATAGGCTATGTAAAAACAATTTGAAGATCATAGGTCTAATACAAGTCAAAAATCCTTAATATCACAATGCCAAAGATAAAATAAGAAAGTTGCCTAGAATTTCTCAACAAAGAAAATAATGTACCAATTGAAAGAATATCCAGATTGCCTCTATTAAAAAAAACAAAACAAAACATATGCTTTAAATTCCAAGACAACCATATAATTATATTAACAATTACACTAAAAAAAACTACAAATTCTGCAAGCAACCAGGAGAAAAACCTTCAAAAATAAAAGAGAAGAAATTCAAAGAACATAACACTATTCTGCATCTGTCAGAAAATGCAGAAGGGAATGAAACAATGTGTTCTTTGGAACAAAGGAAGAGACAACCCAAGTTGACCCACAAATTTGAGTCTAAGCATTAATGAAAAAAAAAGAGATGGATGAACATCAAAAAAGAGGTGTTCCAAACATAACTCAAAAGAAAACTGGACCTGAAGAAATTATTTGCTTTTCAAAAACTCCAGACAACAGAAATACAAACCAAGTAAACAAATACAGCTACTAGGGACAGCAACAAACAACAAAGCATTAAGAGATTTCTTTTTAAATGCACACAAGAAAACAGATGAAAGCAGAAATCAAACAAAAGTGATAGTGAAGACATGGAAACCTAACAACATTCTGCCTAAAAGTTAAAAAAAAAAGTTTCTATCTTTGTTTCTTTCTTTCTTTCTTTTTTCCTCTTTCTTTCTTTCTTTCTTTCTTTCTTTCTTTCTTTCTTTCTTTCTTTCTTTCTTTCTTTCTTTCTTTTGCATGGGACTAAAACAAAGGGAGGGTGCTTAAAAAGGGAGAGGAAAGGGAGATGACAGAGAGAAATAAGTACTGTCAATATCAAATTAAAGACTAAGAAGAATTAAGAAAAAACTCCTTTTATGTCTTAGGAAGAAAAAAAACTTCTGGAGAATGAATGAGATGGCAGAGGAGGGAACTGAAAAAATTACAAAATTAAATGAAAATAATTCTATTGGGTTCCTTTGCTCCAAATGCCCAAGTCTTACTTCTGGATCACTACTTCTTTTCTATTCTGTTGCTTATATAAATACATGCTAATGATAAAAAATCATTGATACTGTGTTGTCCTGGACTTAGGCATTTCTTCTTAGGTTTTAACTAGGGGAAAAACAATTTTACTAATTCTTCCTAAATTATATTCTTGTTCACACTGCTATGTGCTGATTTTTGACTCGACTTAAGGCTAGTTCTTAAGTGAGATGACTGGGGTTATTATTTGGCATCTGTTTTGACTGCTTTATTACCACCTAAAAATATAAGAAACGAATCAAGAAAGCATAGATCTTAGAAACCTGGGGAATGAAGAAATGTCTATTATGATCAATAATGTCAGAGTCTTCAAAGGATAAGAAGGACAAGGATTGAGAAAAGGTTGTTAGGAAGTTGCTGATAACTTTGGAGAAAATAATTCCATAGTATCATAGGTTCAGCTTTAGAAGAGACTTCATAGAACTCCTTGTATGATATTTTCATTTTACAGATTTAAGACACCCCTGCCCCCAGCTAATGAGCATCAGAAATGAAGTTAGAACCCAATCCCTTTAGCTTGAGATCCATGATTCTTCCCTCTGTATTGAGCTGCCTCTGCAGGACAGAAAATCAGGAGAGACTGTAAAGAGCTCATAATTTTGTAGGAATCAATGCAAAAGAGAGGAAAGATATAGGATAATATATAACTTGAGAAGATAGCAGGATTAGATGGCAACTTTTTAGGCTGGGAGAATCTGGGAATGTTGGTGGGGAGAAGGAAAAGAGTTGGGTATGAAAGAGATGAGAGAATATATTGTATTCTATTGTATATATTGTATTATATATTGTATTTAATTTATACTTTATCATATTTAACATGTATTGGTCAACCTGCCATCTGGGGTGGGGAAAGGAGAGAAAAAAATTGGAACAAAAGGTTTGGCAATTGTCAATGCTGTAAAATTATCCATGCATGTATCTGGTAAATAAAAACTGTAATTAAAAAATATAGAGTGTATAATTAAAGTTTCTAAAGGAGATGGGCATTTGCCAATTCAGTCATTACCATCCACTCAAAACAATGAATAAACTAATAATTTTATTTGTGGAATTCTTTACCCAATAAAGAACTGGCTCCAGAATTCTATTACATACTAATAGTGGGACATATAAGAAATATAAGACTAGACAGACATAGAGATTGGATCTGTTATTTCAATCAATCCCAGGTAGAAATTTACCTTTACCAATGGGAGTTCCTGAAGGTTTTGTCTTAGACCTACACTTAATTACATCTCTACAGGGTGACATTTATCTACCTATCATATATCCATATGCATTTCTAGCCTTTCCTGGGCATTAATTCTATTATCACCAATTGCCTACTAGACATACTGGATGTCCTGTAAACATCTCAAACTCAAACATTTAACTTATTCTCTTTTCCCCCAACACTTTTAAAAATATACTTATTTCTGCTTCAAGAACCACCATTCTCCCAGGTTCATTAACTTGGCAGTTCTCCTTTGACTACTGACTCTCACCTCACATGTATGTATAATCAGTGGCTGAATCATACCATTTTTATCTCCACATATCTCTAACATATGACACCTCTCACACAGCTACTATCCTTAGTTAAAGGCTCTCATCATCTTTCACCTAGATTATTATAATAATCTTTTAGTTGATCCCCCTGTCTTAGGTATTTTACCTTTACAATCTATCCTATGCAGTACTACTGCCAAAGTAATTTTACTTAAGTGCAAATCTGATCATGTGACCCATTTAGTCAATCAACTTCTTGTTGCTTCTAGGATAAGATATAAGCATCTCTGCTTAATTGTTAAAGCCATCAAACCTGGTTCCAATATCTTTCCAACTTCAGAGGCCATTATTCTTTCTATATTCTGTGGTTTGGTCACTGACCTATCTGTTTCTCACATATGACATTCTAACTCCTGTCTTTGTACCAGCTATTCTTTTATCCCTGGAATATTCTCCTTTCTTTATTGTTATTCAGTCATGTCCTACTTTTTTGTGACTTCATGGACTATTTTGGTTTTGGAGTTTTCTTGGCAAAGACACAGGACTGTTGTGTTATTTCCTTCTCTGGTGGATTCAGACAAGCAGAGGTTGTTAAGGTTAATATTAGTTCAATGACATACACTTAGTAGGTATCTGAGTCCAGATTTAAACTCATATTTTTTTGAATACAGGTCCAGTGCTCTATCAGATTCATCTAGTTGCCTCTACTCCTTCCTTATTTCCACCTTATAAACACATCCTCTCTTCTGTTAAATATAGCTCAAGCACTGTCTTCTGGATGAGGCCTTTCCCAAATGTTGATTTCCTTCTTGCCAATTTGCTTTGTATTGAACTAATTTGTATTTATATTCTAATTATTAACTTTATATTTATGCTATAAATGTATATATACATATATATGTAATATATCTATATCTATATATATCTATATCTACTTGCTGTTTTCTATCTCACTGGGAAAGACTTTGAAGGCAAAAGGAAAAGGGGATGGCAGAGGATGAGATGGATAATATCATAAAAATAATGAACACAAATTTGGACAAATTTTGAGAGAAAATGGAGGACAGAAAGGCCTGGCTATGGTAGATGGGGAAGTGTCAGAAACAACTTGCTGCCTCTCATATCCTAATGTAAGTTCTATAAGATTAAGGATTATTTTATTCTTTGTAACATACTTCCACTGCCTAGTAAAAAGCTGGTGAATAGAAAATGCTAAAAAAATGTTTGCTTGAATGATAACTGAGAAAAGCAGAGAAAGGTTAAATGCCTTGCCCAGGATCACATAGCCAGTGTGTATCAGATATGGGATGTAAAACTAGTCTTCTGGCTTCAAGGCCAGCTCTTCAGGGCACTATCACACACTGTCTCCTATAATCTAAATAATATAAAATTATATAATTGATGTTGAAAGGGGAATGGGAAAACCAAGTTTTCATTCTTCTTAGACACTCAGAAAGGTATTGAGGATGAGTGTCCAACCATCATATCCTTTTCTTTTTTTTATTATAGCTTTTTATTTACAAGATATATGCATGGGTAATTTGCAAAACCTTCTGTTTCAACTTTTTCCCTCTTTCCCCCCACTCCCTCCCCTAGATGGCACGTAGACCCATACATGTTAAATATGTTAAAGTTTATGTTAAACATAATATATGTATACATATTCATAGTTATTTTGCTACACAAGAAAAATCGGACTCAGACATAAGGTAAAAATAACCTGAGAAGGAAATCAAAAATGCAAGTGGACAAAAACAGAGGGAGTGAAAATGCTATGTTGTGGCTCATAACTCATTTCCCATAATTCTTTCACTGGGTATAGCTGGTTCTCTTCATTATTGAACAAATGGAACTGATTTGTTTCATCTCATTGTTGAAGAGAATCACATCATATCCTTTTCAATACTTTTTGGGGTTAACTCTTGGAACATTCTATTTTCCTGTTTTTTATCCATTTTTAATTTTTTCTGGTAAATTTTTCTCACCATGGTACAAGTGCAAGTATTTCCTAAAGCTTGGAAAAGGGCTCTGTAACAAATAATTCATTGAGGAGCTCATTTGCTTGTTCTTTGTCCTAAAATGATTCCAATTCTATATCTTCTACTTCCTTCAGTTCTCTACAGTACTTTATTAATTATCTATAGAATATTGGATTTGGATGCTTACCTAAATTAAAGCATACTCAGAACTAAATTCAGTATCTTTCTTATTAAAATAAGATCCCTACTTATCCCTACTTCTACAATATCAAGAATGGTATTGCTAACCCAGGTCCCAACCCCACCCAAATCTTAGCTATCTCAATCATTCTGTCATTTTCACTAGTTAGTGAAATTACCTCTAGTGATTCAGATTGTCACCCATCCATGGTTTATGATCCTGTGCCATTCTTGTCCATGTCTTCCCAGAAATTCTACCTAAGGGCTATGGTCCTGCCTTCTTGTAGTTCTACTGATGTTGTATGGATAACAATGTAAGATAAAGGGGGCAGCTAGGTGGCAATAGATAGAGCACCAGTCCTGAAGTCAGGAGGACCTGAGTTTAATTCTGGTCTCAGACACTTAACGCTTCCTAGCTATGTGACCCTAAGCACTTAACCCCAATTGTCTCAGGAAAAAAAGGGATAAAGATATTGTCCAAATATCAATCCAAGTATGGAAAGATTCATTATTAGAAGGTTGGTTTATTGTGGTTGGGTTTTATTTTCACCACAGTGATTACCAAAGATTATTTCCTATAGTGTAGAAAGGCTGTCATGTGTATTGGTAGAAGAAATAATCTCAGAGATGAAGTGATGGATCTTTTGAAACAGATATATAAGATGTAACTGTTATTTAGTTGATCTAAATTGAACATGTTTAAGCTTCAAGGGGCATACAAGTAGGTCTTTCTTCCATATTATAGCTAAGCAATCTTCTTAATGCACTACTGAGAATATCATTCTTAAAAGACTTAAAAGTTGCTCCTTCTTGTCTACTAGTTAGAATATAAATTTCTAATATTTAATATTTTTATAAGCTTGCTTCTTAACTATCTTTCTAACTTTATCTCCTACTTCTCTTCATGTATTTTATATTCCACAGTACTATAGTTCTTGAGCTGACATTAAAGGTCCTCTAGTACAACCTCTCCTTTTGAAGATAAGAAAACTGAGATCCAAAGACATTAAATGAGCTGCCCAATGTCACAAAGCTGAATTGAACAATTTTCCAGTCAGCCTTATCACCCTCTAGGCTAGTGCTCCCAGAACTACAATTAACAGCTTCCATAACTTCTCTCAGATCCCAGGTCAAAGTAATCTCTTCCTCCTCCGATACCTCATAGCACTATTATCTCCTTGGAATACATTTCAATCTCTTTTGTATCTCAATTATTTGTGTTCTTCATTCATTAGAGCACAAGTTCATCACATCTTTTTTTCTGGCTTTAATACCTAACATAATACTTTGCTGTGCTTAATAATTGCTTGTTGAATTGAATTAAAATAATTGAAAATTTGCTGACTTTGGTCCAGTTATATATTCTCTCTTATCATTTACTCATTTGTGAAATAAAATGATTCTAGTTCAAACATTTCATGGTTTACTATATTATATTTATCCTTTTAATCTTCATCTTTCCAGCCTGAAAAGTTTTTTTGGCTTTAGTCAATTATGTTTCTCTATTAGGTGATGAATGGTCAGGTCTAGTAAAGTTGCTGGTTAAATATGGATCATGACTATTAATATAACAAAGAAAACTGCCTTTCTGTCTTAGACATTTTACCTTTAACTTCTGTCTACCCCTCCCACATTTCTGGCTATCAATGAAAGTTAACAAAGTTAGCAAAGCCAATTTAACTACAACATCCATTGGCCACTGAATGTTGCTGGCCCATAGGATTCTGGTAAAAATAGATAATACAAAAGAGAAGCAGGATTGGAAGGGGCTAACCTCTTGAAGACATTTGCTCATTTTCCTTTCCTGACTTTATAAATTAGAATGCACAAAAGAAAGCCTGAAAAGATGGGATATGGGAAAGAAAAATACCATTAATTCCTTTTCAGTTAAATTTACTAAATGCCAGGCACTGGAAGATACAAAGACAAAGACAAAAAAAATAAAAAAGCCTTACCTTCCAAGGATTGGCATTCTCTTAGGGTACCTAACTAATAAATGTTGGGTAAAGAGAAACAGAGGGAACCAAGAAGAGCCTCTAATAGGAGGAGCACTTGAGCCAAGTCTGAAGTGGTTAATAAAAGCTAGGAAAGTTCAGAAGGGTCTTGGAATATAATAAATGAAAAGTTTACTCATTTTAAGGTCTTTTCCTAAATTCACTGTGAATCAAAACTACTATTTGATTTAGTAAGATAATAACCTAATCACTGGAGCAGATCTTCTGATATGGTTAGACGATATTTATAATTCAAACATAAAACCTAAAAATTCTTTCCGAGTGCATAGAAATTATTTGAAAGTGATATAGAGAGGTGAATTTTCATTGTGTTTTATTTTTTCAAATAAAAGATAACTAATATGCCATTTACATTTGATCATTATGCATCTGCTATTAATGTATTTTGTTATGGCCATGTATCTATTCGAGCAATTTAAATTTTGATGCCTAGATAAATAATCAGGAAGGAAAAAAAGCATTTTAATTACATATCTCACACTGCACCTAAATTAAAAAACAACAATTCTCTTGATGATTGAATAGGGATACCCTAAAAGCACAAGCTTATTAAAAGTGAATTGGATTTACAGCTAACTGTGAAAAATTCCCTAGTACTTTTAAGGCTATGAAATGGCTTATGGTGGATAACAGAATATAAAAGCAGATGGTTCAGATGGTCTAAATACAAAGCAGGTGGTTATCAAAACATGATTTTGCCAGTTTGTCAATACTGCTGCCTTTTACCCATCCCAAACCCCCCAACATCTGTTTTCTTGATGTTCATGTGATACATTTATGTAATTTGTAGGATATAAATCATCAAACTAAAAACCAAAAGCATACTGAGAAAAGAAATTCTATTTTTTTGAACAAAAGAGGAGTTTTGAACTCCTTCCCAGGAGCTGCCATTCTACTTTGCATATTTCTTTCACATTTGCAATTTTAGAAAGATGGAAAAGTAGCTTTTTTGAAAATGAATACAATGGGTTATATTTATCTTTTATCTTCCAGAGTTTAATACAGTGCCTGGCACATAATAGATGTTTAATAAATGTTTGATTGACAGATTTTTTTTTAAAAGCAAAATCAAAATTAGTGACAGTTTTGAACAGGAGAGGAATTCAGAGCATGCAATTCAGATTTCATTATGTTCAATTTATGTTTAAAGAAAAGAAATCATCACAAAACAATTAACTTTCTGAGGCTGATGGGATTTAAATACCGAAGAATCTTAGTTGCTCACAGAAGTAGACCTTGCATTGTATTAGTTCTCACAAAAGTTGCACTTTTAGTTTCTCTCCTCAGACAAAACTAGAGTGATCTCAAAAAATGTTACAGTATAATTTAATAGCATGCTGAAGATAAAGTTTAAACATTAAGACAAAAACAACACTAAGTAGGAAAAAAAGTAGATTAACGTTTTCATCCAGAATCTGCCACTGTTGTAACATAATATAATTATCAATTCAGTTTCTCCATTTGTACAATTTGGAGATTAAATTAAGATATACATGTAATCTACATGTATAATGTAAGATTGCTGAGGGCAGAACCTATTTCATTTTTATCTTTGTATGGCAAGTACCTAGTATAGTGCTTGGGACACAGCAGGCATTTTAATAAATGTTTGTTGATGAGTGACTGATTTAAGGTCTTTATTCAATCTAACATTCAATGAAATCATGAATCAATGCATTTGTTCGTCATTTCTGGTGTTAGTCTAGTGTTGGCTAAGTGAGATAGTACTCTCCTAGGAAGCAGAGCATATGAAATTAATTATATTTCATACATCACAATAATTCATGTATACTAAGCTCCTTAAGAAGCTTCCATCAGATTGTGATTCAAAACATTGGTTTGTGGGCATTTTAGAAAGAATAATTTTAGACAAATGACAGCTCTCAACACAGGACGAAAAGAAATGACATGTGAACCCTAAAGCCATACAGCTGCAATAAGAGGATGCTTGATGTAATTAGTGACTTACAATGCAAATTTTAGAATGTTTTGCTGACATCTTTCTACCAAATTAGATAATTAAATAATTATGTCAAAAACTAAGGAATCAAGAAGTATTAGTAGATGCCGTACTGTCTGAAATTATCCCTGAATTCTGCAAAGGAGCTGGGCTTAATTTTTAGGCTGGTATCAGGTGAATAATGTGATACCACAAAGTGAAGGCAGGGATTTAATGCTTGATTAGATGCCTCTCTAGGCCTATTCTATTCCAGCCTGTCAGCCTAAGTAACCTGAGTTCCTTTTTTATGCCCCATTTTGATTTTCCATGTTCCTGACCTTGGTTTGTTAGAGTTTTCAAGAACAAAAACAAAATGTGGAAAAGGAAACAAGTTGGCCAATCTCTGAGATTCTCAAAAAAAAAAGAAGAAGAAAAGAAGAAGAAGAAGAAGAAGAAGGAGAAGAAGAAGAAGAAGAAAAGAAGAAGAAGAAGAAGAAGAAGAAGAAGAAGAAGAAGAAGAAGAAGAAGAGAAGAAGAAGAAGAGAAGAAGAAAAAGAAGAAGAGAAGAAGAAGAAGAAGAAGAAAAGAAGAAGAAGAAGAAGAAGAAGAAGAAGAAGAAGAAGAAGAAGAAGAAGAAGAAGAAGAAGAAGAAGAAGAAGAAGAAGAAGAAGAAGAAGAAGAAGAAGAAGAAGAAGAAGAAGAAGAAGAAGAAGAAGAAGAAGAAGAAGAAGAAGAAGAAGAAGAAGAAGAAGAAGAAGAAGAAGAAGAAGGAAGAAGGAAGGAGGAGGAAGAGGAGGGGGAGGAGGAGGGGGAGGAGGAGGAGAGGAAGAAGAGATAGACATCTGAGAGGTGATTATATGAAAATACTCCCAAACTTATATAGTATTGATTCCTAGTCTTAGTTCATACCCACTGGAAACTCATTTTTTAAGCCGTGGGCACTAAAATATTCTGAATCTGGAGAAGTTCTCAATTCCATTGCTGCAGGAGGGGGTATATCAGGGAAAGTTGATTTTCCAATCTTGAATGGACCTCAGTTTTGTAATCTGTAAAATGAGGACTAGGTGATTTCTGAGATCCCTTTAAACTCTAAAAGCCTATGATATATAATTATAATGCCATAGTGATAATACTGCTATTATTAATAAAAATTACATAATAATTTGTTTAAAAACCACTTTCATCACAGTAATTTTCTGAAATGATGGTAGAAGTACTATTATTATCCTGGTATACAGGAAGAAGTGAAATGACTTGCTAACAGCCATACTACTAGATGTCAGAATCAGAACTCAAACCTATATCTTCTTATACTAGAAAGAAGAGACACTTCAAAGAGATCATGAAGAGCTAACGAAAATGACCATGATGAGATAGTATAAAAACTTTTTAAAAAAATCTAAATAAGCAGAGAACAACAAGTTTAACTCAGTAGCACATAATACCAAACAACTAAAAACACTTTTTAAAGAATTATCTATAAATAATGGGGAATCATGAAGAATCAAGTGAGAGAGAGGATGGATCACAATGCCAATTTAAATTTAGAAAAATAAAAGAAAACTAATACTTAATTATGGGAAATAATCAAAGAAACATTTTCAGAATTAGAAAAAAAAAGTGGCAGTGAAGAATACATAGAAATAACCCATTAAGATCTATTGAAGAACTGAAGACTAATTTTGCTTATTCACAATACAACTCTATATTATAACAGTATGGGAAAAACACTACAAACTACAAGAACACAGAAATCATCAAGAAGAAAAAGCAGGAAGACTGCAGACTTTTCCACGAGGACAACAGAGAATAAGTCAAAGTTGAGTCTGACATAAAAAATTAAGAAGCATGGGTCATGAACCCAGAATTACCTACCCAGAAAAACTTAGTATGCTTTTTGAAGGCAAGAGACTGACAAAATAGTCAGATCCTGAAAGACAGATATACTTCAAGAAGTCTTTGAAAAAAGTCAAATCTTCCAGCCAAAAGGACAGATAATTGAAAAAAATTCACATTTCTCAATTCAAGATAAACCACTAGCTAAAACAATGTGGCGCTTTAAAGTCCTGGATTGCTTAAATCATTAAATAAATAATCATTTATTAAGCACTTACTATGTAAGTACAAAGTACTGTGTTAGGAATGGGATAAAAGAAATTTGGGAATTAGAGATTTTTTGGGATCCCATTGACTCCTGGTTCTCCCACTTATCAGACCTCTTCTTACCTGTCTCCTTTGCTGGATCTTCCAGATTATGTCCTTTAATTATAGGTGTCCTTCAGAGGATTATTCTTGGCTCTCTTCCCCTCTATACTCGTTCACTAGGTGATCTTATCAGCTTCCATGATTCTACTACCACTTCTATGCTGCTGATTATCAAATCAGCTCTCTGCTGACTTCCAATCTCTCACCTCTAATTAACTTTCAAACATCTCAAACTGGATATCCAGTAGACACTTTAAACTCATTTTGTTCAAAACAGAACTCATTATCCTTTCCTCTAAAACCTTCCCTATGATAGTGGAGAGCAACACTATCCTCTCAATCCTTCAGACTCACATCCTAAAAGTCATTCTGGATGGTTCACTATTTCTTCCTTTCCCTACCAATCTGTTGTTAATGCCTACCAATTTCACAACAACTTGTGCAACAACTCAGGGATAAACCCCTTTCTCCCTTTTGATATTGCTATGTCTCTAGTGCAATTCTTCATCACCTTACACCTGGATTATTACAACAACCTGATGATGGATCTTCATGCTTTGAGTCTCTCCTAACTCTAGCCCATCTTCCATTCAGTCACTAAAGTGCAATCTGATTATGTGAACATTCTCTTTTCTCCCTAACTCAATAAACTCCAGTGAATCTTTGTTGCTTCCAGAATTAAATTCAAAATACTGTTAGGCATTCAAAGCCCTTTATAAGTTAGTTCCCTTCTTCTTCAGTCTTAGATATACTATATATTTTTAAAATTGTAAATTCTCTCCTTTCCTCTACTCTCTCCCACCTGTTAAGAAGGCAAGAAATTTGATAAAATCATTACTCTCAGAATCCTTTTTTTTTTTTTTTTTTGATTTGGAGACATTGGCCTTCTGGATGTTTTACCAAAAGGTGCTCTATTTCTCTCACTGAGTCACCTTCCTGAAATACTCTCCCTCCTCCACTACTAACCTCTTTGGCTTCCTTTTAAATCACAATTAAATCTCAAATTTTACTGAATAATTTACTCAACTACTGTCTTCCTTTTGTTAACTATTTCCTATTACCCTGTATATAGTTTGTTTTGAATATATTTGTTTGCATATTCTCTCCCCTGTTAGATTTTAAGATTTTTAATGTCAGAGATTGTCTGTCTCTTTTTATATTTCCAAAACTTTAGCCAGTACTCAGCATAAAGTGGCACTTAATGAATGTTGACTGCTTGACTGAAGGGAGAAAAATGAGAGACCAAGAAAGAAAAGAATAGAAAAGGATTTATCAAGTGATACTTATTACATGTGGTAATTTCTATTCTAGATGCTGAGAATATAAGCAAGACAACTGCTCAGAATTTTAAGGGGCTCTTATTCCAATTAGAAGATATGAAATATATTGGAAGGTTTAGTTAGAAAGCAGAGAAAGAAAATGGATAAATAAAAATGGAAGCTAGGTAGTAGTTCAGGGGATAAAAGCATTAGGCTGGAGTCAGGAAGACATGCATTCAAAATCCCAACTTACATACTAACCCAGGGTTAGTTACTTAATTTCAGCTTGCCTCAGTTTCTTCAAATATAAAGTGGGATAATATTAGCTTCTATCTCCCATGGTTATTGTGGAGATAAAATGAAGTTATATTTATAAGGCACTTAGCACGGTGCTGTCACGTAGCAGATGCTTAATAAATGCTTATTTCTTTTCTTAGAGTGTAGAAGCAGAATAGATGACAAAATCTGAGTATCTTCAGGGTACAAGGACAGGTCAGCTGGCAATTCTTGGGGACTCAGAGGGCATGGGGCAGTCTACGTTGGGAAGTAATGGTAAGGTTAATGATAAATATTAGGGTAGCTATTGTCTTTACAGAAAGATTATACTTGATAATTCCCTTCTTGTTCAAGCAGTTAAGAGTGAACATGTTCCTGAATAATGACTGTTAGGAATGAGGCTGTTGGCCCAAGAGATGGAATGGAGTAAAGCTCTGAACTACTTCTTGAGGAGGCAGAGAATAGTACTCGTCAACATTAGAAGAGAGGGAGCATCCAAGGGGACTCAGATAATAGTGCCTGGTTGTTATGGGCCAAAACTTGAAATAAGGTACAAAATGGAATTGAGGAGACAATGGCTAAATCTAGTTTAGCACTCATTTAATCCTACAACAAATAATGGTTTCCTAGTGATTAAATGACTGGTGTATACTCAGAGCTGAGCACAGAGGAGAAGCTCTCAAGGCCAAAGGAGACAAGTGCACTAGAAGCTCTCGGATGCTAAGAAAGATTCATTCCATTGCCCACCTTTGTGGTGACTGGAGGCTGAAGCACAAACCTTTAGATTTGGAGAGATTCAGAGGGCAGAGAAGACTCGGAATCAAGGAGAGAGAAAGGCCTCTAAGAAAACTAGCTGAGCCCCAAGTGAAGGAGATAGGACTATGAAAGAGATAATGAAGATTTGGACTTTAACATTTTTAGCTGCATTTGTGGTGATTAACTGAAAGAAAGGCTGCATCCAGAGATCCCAAGGAAACCAAACCAAAGAGAACATTACACCTGGTTCCTTTCAGTTCTTAGGCTGCCTTTTGGGATCTTGAAAAAGAAGGGGTAGGGTAATCCCAAAGCTACTGATATTTATAATGGAGAAGTTTAGGCTAAAGAAACTTACATATTTATTGATATAATAGAGGAGATTTATTTAAAGTAATTTTTGCTAGAGTTTTACTAGTAACAAACAATAAAAATAAAGTGTATTTCATTTGCTAAAGGATTAAATAAAATGCAAATCTAACAATCACAACAAAAAATGTAAATGAAGTGGTCTTTCCAGTAAAATGAAATAATATAAATTAAAAAACAGAATTGAAAAATATTGTTTACAGAAAGTATTTAATCCAGAACAATTTAAATAGATTCATACTGAAAAAGGGTTCTAAAATGCATCATGCTACTACCAAATCACAAAAGTGGGAACAACACATGTCAAAAGCTGAATTTAAATCAGAAAGCATCAAAAAAAGATAAACATGGCCATTATATTATGTAAAAAGGTTCCAAACAAAATGAGTATATTTAAAATTTAGTGACAGGCATTTAATAATTTTGTAACAAAATTCATAAAGAAAAATTCTGTAAGTCTTAAGAAAAATGGCTTAAAACTAGCAATACTATTATATATAAATATCCCAGCATTAAAATATGATAAATTCATTTAAAAGATATATAAGAAACTATAGAAATGAAAAGAACAATTGTAAAATCTGTGTAGTAATAGGGATGCCAATGGGTTGTAGACTGGTGAAAATATTTATTGAATGATATAGCAATATATAATAACAATCATAAAACCAACCATGCTTTTTGATCCAATGATTCCATTAATAAAATTTTATTACTTAGAAATATCATGAAAAGAAAAATACTGAGTATATATATATATATATATATATATATATATATATATATATATATAAATGTATTACAATAATCTTTTAAATAATAATCCTCAAAAAGAAATAATGGATAACTTCAATGGCTGAATTATGGTGGCATAGAAATTATAAATTATAAATATGAATAATATTAGTAAACATGGAAAGACATACAAAATAATACAAAGTAAGATCAGCAGAACCAGAAATGTATATATGATTGCAATACACACACACACACACACACACACACACACACACACACACACACACACACACACACACACCCCTAACAGCATTTGAGTAGAAGAAAATCAAGTCAAAGTTAGCAGAATTTAAGAGACTTGGAGACAGAGTGAATGAATAGTTTTTATTAAAAGATAATTCATTTGATTCTATTTTGTTAAATGTTAAGGGTTTATGTAAGATCTCATTGCCTATGTATATCTCATTAGACTTTTTGATGATTATGAAATTATAACAATTTTAAAGGAGTATTTAATTCTTTATGAACCTGAAGCATAATATACAAGTATACTACTTATTAGCTATACAATCTGGAACAATTCTTTACCTCTCTAAGTTCAATTTCTTTCTCTGGAAAATGAAGAAAATACTTATACCTCACAGGGTTGATATAAGTAAAGCACTTAGATTCTTTTTTCTAAAATCTGAGAGGCACTCTGCTGCAAGGGACAAAATGTAGCCAGGAGAAATAAGACTTTAGTCCTAGTAAAGTTGAAAAGACATGAAGACAGGAAATAGTAAAGTTGACTTATGTAGAATGATAGACATATATAGAAAGGTGCAGCAGAAAGCAATGCCTATAAATTCATTTGAATTACACTTGGTCTGGGAGTTTATCAAGAGTAATTGCTAAAAACCATTAATTAAAATAATTCAAGATGAAAAATCTTGCTCAACTTTTAGCACTATGTGGCAATGACATTTAACATAACAGCTTACAAAATAGTTGCTAAGCACCTTTTGATAAAGAATAGGTCTTTATTTTTCGTATCATGCAAGCACTACACAAATCACTTAATACTATATTTAGTCATAAAACAAGTCAAGTGAGACATAAAACCGTTCTCCCAATAGGCTGCTTCTCCACACATTTCTATGCCTGGAGTCAAAATCTATCATGAGTGAGAATACTCAGGAGAAATAATAGTCTAAAAATCATATGTCCTCCTATTCTCAGTTTCTCTAAAGCAACTCTGAGTACTGCATGGTCTATGACATCCAAAGAAGATAGTGACAAAAGAAACTACAAATTATCCTGTCTCACAGTAAGTCATAGTGTCATATCAAGTGAAACAAAACATAAAAAGGGATTTCAAGGAGAGTCAAACATTCAACATTAAAAGGTTCTCCAAATCTAATCTGTATTCTACTGTGACAGAAAAGTTATAAAGTGCAAACATTTTTTTCTTACAAACCAAAAGGATATATCAGAGACTGAATATCAAAGGGCCAGAGTTGGTTTTGGGAAAACTCTTGATTTCTGACAGAAGTGTATAGAAAGCTGTACTGTTCTAGCATTGAGACAGAAAAATAGGAACTTTCTACTCTTGGAAATTTTGGATTAAATTTAGGCTGGTATTCCAAGCACTTCTGAATCATTTCTTCTGTGGAAAGAACTCTGGGCTATTTGCCAGGAGAACTGGATTCTAATTTTAATTATACTTGAAAACTTCCCTTTTGATAAGTTTGGATAACTTTTTGATGTTACATAACCCATTACATCCCTTTGGATTTGACTGTACTCCTCTGTAAAATGATGGCTTTGAAGTAGATGATGTCCAAGTTTTTTTTCCAGGTTCATGATTTGATAAACCACTATTTCACTATGTCAAGAAGAAGGAAGAAAAGTAATGGAAACAATGGTGTGGATTTTCCTTTGTATTAGGGGGAAAAATCTACATTTTGTGTGGATGTCTTTTACACAAATACATACACACAATTTCTATGGTTAACAAAATTTAAAAAAAAATTGAAGGAACGATATTACACATGTATTAGTGACAGAACAAAGTATGGTAATGTGGTATGAGTAGGGATTACGTGGAAAATAGCCTATATGCTTCACTTGTATCCATCACTTGTTGGAGAAATGCTTTTAATTAAATAAATGAAATCTACTTTATTAAATCGTGTGTTTTTAAATAGGCTAAAATCATTTAGGCATCCATCTAAAAAAGTGAATATCTAAATAGAATTAAGCTGTTTGAAACCCTTACCAGTTTCAAGTGCAAAAAAATTGTTTCTGAAAATTAAAATTAAAATTAAAAAAAACACACAACTTTTTATACTCATACTCCAATACACCAGTGGATATGGATATTCTTTCCAAAAATGTCTGACCATCATATGTTATATTTATTTATGGCCTCCCATACCTTCATCATGAGGATCTAGCCAAAAAACTGGAATACTCTGTAAGACTGCTCAACATCCTGAAGACAACATCAAAGAATACAAGCAAACCACTTCATCTTCTGATCATACATGTAGATCCCCAGTGACATCCCTTATAATGCCTTTGACTAGAAATTTAAATTTATGCCTCCAAAATTTCAATGAATGTACCTAGGTGGGAAAGGTAGCTAAGTTTTTTTTTTTAAACATAATGTAATTAAAACATGTTATCAAAATTACAGATTTTATTTATAGGACACTGATTTTGTCATTCAATGGGATAAAAACAATTTTATGACCAAATTATATCCCTAGCTAGTAGTCTTAGTATTGATCTCAGGAGGATTTAACAAGAAAGTGTACCTATTTCAACCCAAAAGTCTTAATGTTATTAGAGAAATGAATTAAAATACATTCCCTATTGTTGGTGAGCTTTATCATTTTCATATAATGAAGTAAAGACTTTTTAATAACTGAAAACTCTTGAGTGTAAATATAACATCGAAAGGTTGTTATAGTTTCTGACTTTTATAATCTTGTCAGACAATGAAAAAAGCACTAGTATTGTATAATCATAGTTAAATCACTTAAGTGTCCCTAAATCTCAGTTTTCTCACCTGAAAAAATGGAGATAATAATAGCCCTTATCTCATGATTGTATGGCTAAAATGATGATGTTAAAAAACTTTAACTTTAAAGTGATTTATAAATAAATTGTAAACTCACCAAAATTTATCAAATTAAAATTTTGGTTCTATTAATTCTTGAGAAACTTGCCCTACTTAAATTCTAAGCTATCTAGTCTGAGTACAGGGGAATACTCTTCTATTTCCCTGAGAGATGGCTTCATGCTTGTTCAAAGGCCCTTTGATCTGAAGGATCATTTTGTTGATGAAACAAATAAAACAAAACCCTATTCCTATAGAGGTCTTCTTCTCCATTTTCTTTCAAAGACTAAAAAGGAGAACCCTATAATCACTTTTCATACCACAATCTGGCTAAGGGTCTCCCCATAGCAGGGAGCTTACTTCCCAGAATTAACCACATGGCTAGAAATTGGAGTTTTTTCCCCCCTTAGGAGATAATCACATAATAACAGTCCCATGTAAGAATATTGTGGCTAAAAACTTGACTTTTTTTTTTTTTTTTTAGGGAGTACTTGAGTCATAAAAAGAACTTTAGTTTCTCAATCACTTTTTTCCTGTCATTTACTTCTTGGTCTGTCCAAGACACATGCATTAATGGACTTGTTCTAGAGATTATCATCAATCCGAATACATATTACAGTTGGGACAATGGACATTCTTTTTCTGTTTACGATTTTCTAAGTGGATACTTGGGCTGAACCCTTTTGAGCAATAACAGATATTATTTAGGAGGCTCTGCAGTATTTTGGGACATGATGCAATTAGCATAATACTGATATCATGGAATAAAAGTCACTGAATCAAAGTTGAAGATGACCCAAAAAACAATGAAGAAGTGTAAAGTGGACAGGAGGCTGCAACAAATTACTATATTAGAATAGTTCAAGAGATATGACTGTCATCAAAAAATATAATATTGGAATAATCATGGAATAAGAACCAGGGATAACCCTTTACTGACAACCATGAAATGTCAGAGAGAAGTGATTCTGGCCTGTCAGGAGGTTCGCATTTATAGGAGGACATGGACAAGAGTTACACAGGATGGAAGGTTACGTTTTTTGGATAGGGCATCTGTACAGATGAAATCAGAGATCCAAAAAAGTAAGGTTTAAAAATATTTTTTACATGAATATTATCCATCCCAATATTCTTTCCACTATAAATAATATCCTTACTACAAAAAAGTGATTTGTTAAAGAAGTCATTATAGAAATCACTGTCAAGTGTAATTTCAATAAATTATAAAGTATGGGATAAATGAAATATATCACTATTTACATATATATGTATATTGAGAGAGAGAGAGAGAGAGAGAGAGAGAGAGAGAGAGAGAGAGAGAGAGAGAGAGAGAGAGAGAGAGAGGGAGAGAGAGAATATAGAACTGTTGGGAACCTTAAAATAATTTATTCTAACATCTATATTTTGAAAATGAGTAAACTGATATTTTTATAGACTATGTAAGTTCCCAAACCTTCCTATACTAAAGTGAGTGGTTTGGACTAGAAGGCTAGTGAGATTCCTTCTAGGTCTAGATCTATGATCTCATAAACATATATAAAATTTTGCAAACAGAAATAATTTCTTCTGTTAAAAAAAGCTTTCCTTTATTTTTCTTCAAACATGAGCAACATAAATATAATATTTGCTAAAGACTGATCTTTGGACAATAAGTTTAGTTGCAAAAGTACTTGGATGAGGAGCCTAGTAAACTAAAGACTTCAGGAAGATGCAAAAAGAAAATCTAAGTAAAGGTACTTTGGTAAAGAAGAAAAAAAAGCTGAGATTCTATTCACTTACACTGCCTTTCAAAGTATGAATATTCCTTGAGTATATTATTTGTGAAACTGAGGAAATTCAGAAAAACAATTTATTTCACTGGTATAGTGTAACTCAGAGTAACAAAATAAGTAGTTATTAATAATGAAATAAGAATGAAAAAATTTAAATGTGATTATGAAAATTAAAGTGAAATAATTTTATTTAGTGTCCAAATTTACATTTCTTAAAATAAAAAATATATTTCATGGGGTTATAAATATAATTTACAAGCCTACTATCTTTCAGATGGGATACTGTATGATCTTAACACTACACAGAAACTAAATTGAAATTAAGACTAACATAACTGTGTGAGAACAAAAATTAACTATATATGGTAAATGAATCCTTCATAGCATCTGTCCTCTCATGTAGAAAAGAACATCAGCCTTTGACTGATGATTTCTTTTTGACATGATTTATCGCCCAGTATTCTTTAAACTTGATAAAGCAAATTAATCTTTGATTGCAAGAGCCACTGGAGGTTGTCATTAGTCATGTAGTTTGGTGAGGCTGCTTGTGCTTCATTTACCAGTCGCACGGCAAGGGGAGCCCAGCAGCAATCGCTGGCAGCTTCAGCGGCTGTCCTGATCTACCCAGGAGAAATGATCAAAGAATTCAATATACAGTATTTTAAATTACTTCTCTGGAACTGACCACAAAAAAGAAAAAAAAAGTTCCTGTCCCCCTCCAGTTTTTTTCCTTATATAATAATTATTATTGCTATTGTGAACAACACATGAAGGTATAATTACATAGGCTTAAAATTCCCATTCAAATTGTAGTTACTAAAGCTATTTTCCTTTAAACTAACTAAAATGGGGAGTTTTATTTTAAAAAAAGATTATTATGAGGAAAGAAATTAGGAAATCAGTTCTATGCAAAAACTAAAAGAAAGAAAATAAATACCTAATTTTCAAAGTACTTTTAAGCTCCAAATCATAAAAAACTTATCTTTCTTACCTATTATCCAGAATAAGAAAGACTACTAGAATGGTAAATGTTTCATTCTAATGCATTATCTAAATTTTGTAGATGTTTTAAAAAATCATTCATATCATGATACACCTGTTAACTTTCTCAGCATGTTATTTCTTTTTTGTTTCTGATATTATTATTATTATTATTATTATTTTTAACATAGACAGCATTTCTTAAGTTTATTCTCATGGCTATTCACTTTATTTCTTTGTATAAAAAAAAAAGAAAAAAAAGAATTTGTTAAGGAAATTGAACTACTGAGGAACAGTGGTTGAACTGTTGTAATTCAAAGTTTTTGATTTTCAGTAGTGATTTTAAGTACATAGAAATCTAAAAATTTCCATTTAAAAGCTATCTAGTTTTTCTGGATAATTGTGATATGTCAAACTTTTATTTTCTCTGCTGGGGCTGTACTGGCTACAACTTTAAATATGTTGAAATATAGAGAATAAAACTCCATGAATAATTGTGAAGAATATAAAATATATTTTAATTTCCATGTTAATCTCAGAAAAGTCTTGTAACTTCTGATTCAAGCCATTTTCGTGGCTGAAGGTGGCTTAAGAACAAGAAACACTATTCAGTAGAACTACTGTTAATTTTTTTTTTAAAGAGTTCAAAGAATGAACATATTTAAATTTAGCCTACTTTGGATTTATTAAATAAGTTGATTTTTAATATGTAATAATTTCATTTAAATATTTAATCTCTATAATATTCAGCTAATCTCATTTTAAATATTTTAACATTTTAATTTAATTTTAATCTTCTTTTTAAAATATAAATTCCTACATGCAACCCAAATATGAAAATAAAAGAGGAACAAATAACTTTGTCTTATAAAAATAAACATGTTCTGATAAATACATAACCAGGAGTCATACCATGAACATAAAACAAGTTCTAACTAAAAATAATTCTTCTAAACAACTTCAAAGTTTTTTTATATTTCATTCACTTTTTATTCATGTTCTTTTGGGATGTGTGTGTGTGTGTGTGTGTGTGTGTGTGTGTGTGCATGTGTATCGTATCTTTAGGAGTCTCATGGCTTTTCATTTAACTTTTTTTAAAAAATTGAGTACTCCCAAAATATTACCGTTGATACGAGTTCCACTTAAATCTTTAAGTCAAACGGTTCATAGAATTGATCAAGTTTTCTACCATTTTAAAATTCAGGGAAGTCCGAAAAACTAGGGGCAATTTGGGGTAAATATACCCTTCTCATTCTACCAGTGCCTATACAAGAAAATAGATAATTTGTAGAATTGCAATATGTCCATTATAAAATAATCTATCATGTCTTCTTTTTTAAATGCCTGGTTTCAAAGTAGCAAAGCAAAAATAAAAACTAATCTAAAATAATAGTGTATATTTTAATAACTTTAACTTAAAAGATAAATTAAACTTTTCCCTCTTTTCAAAACAGTTTATACCAAATTACCCAGTGCAGTTAATTTTCATATACTAAACGAAACCACTATGGACTATAGATGTTTATTTGCAAAACATCAAATCCCCTTACTCTTATTTCTTAGTGATGGCACAATAATGAAGAAGTGCAAAGATAGAAACACACATGCACATAGATACATACGTGAATGTATAGATACATATATGTATGTATGTGCTTTGAAATTAAGCATTTAAAAAGAAGGCATGATAGATTATTTTGTAATAGATATATTGCAGTTTACAAATCATCTATTTTCTTGTGTAAGCATTGCTAAACATATTTAACCAGAATTGTCCATGGTTTTTCGGACTTTCCTGAATTTTAAGATGGTAGATAGAAAACTCGATAAATTCTAAGAACCATCTGATTTAAAGATTTAAGTGGAACTTTTACCAACAATAATATTTTAGGACTACTCATTTAAAAAAAGTTAAATGAAAAGCTATGAGACTGATAAAAAGAACTTCTAACACACTCCACAAAAAAATGTTAGTTCTATGCAAAAGTTCCAAAGAAAATGAAAACAAATCAATCCAAAAGGTAAAAGAAAACAAATCATATTATGAAGATTTAAGCTTCCTCTTCTATTGAAAATACACATTTCAAGATTCTGAAGTTGCTGTATTCCATGACATGTTGAAAAATATATTTCATCTTAGTTGTATTGATAATTGTATGTTTATTTAATACAGAGATACACACACAATTTACTATTTATATATGAATATACACTTACTGCTTGGCTCCACTGAGAAACTATAAATTTCATCTATTGAACATTAGCAAAAAATTACATGTGTTTATCATCTGGATTATTCGCGGATTAATAGAGATAAATGACAAAACATAATCAGTAGCAGCTCAGCAACTTAATCATTGCATCTGAGCTATAGGAAGCACTTAATTACTCTCATTTACTAGGTTCAATCTAATGAGAAGGCATTAGGCAAATGAAAAGAATGCAGTACAAACAAACAAAATAGTTATACCATCATTAAAAAGAAACTCTGACAGTGCAGGTGACAGCATATGCAGGATAAATTACCATAATGTCCTAAATGCTGAGCTGTCAGCATGCTAATGCAGTGATCAGATACCCAGGGAATCTCTGCACTATAGCTGTCAAAAATAGGTATCATAAATCACCTCTCTCTACTGTACTGCTCATTATCACAGTTTCTATATACATGTTTTTCAGCACACTTCAGTACAGATCTGAAGGTAGCACTCATTCTTATGTGAGTCTGTTTACTCTCACAGACATTAAACATAATTCTTGCTCAATAAATGGAAACCTGATTTTATAATAATGAACTTTACCAGGTATTTTCAAACATGTTAGGTAGGGTCTCTGCTTTTAATAGCAGAGTCATGACAAGAAACAGAGGATATAAAGACAACTTTTCCCTATTCCTTTATTATTGCTAACATATTAGCAATAATTCCAGTTTACTCAGGTTTTTTTTTTTCCAAGTAGCCATCATTATTTCTAACTTTTTTTAGGGTTTAAAAATAATAAAAATGCAGGTATAAATTAGATGTTCAGTTTATAGTGCCCACAAATATTTAAAGTTTAGACCACCGAGTTAAAGAAAACATATACATTCAAGATTCCTTAATTAGTTATATTATCTAGTTAGATGATATTTTTAAATCTGTTTTTGTTACAAAGTTCCTTTATTTAAATAATAATTTAAATAAATAAAAATAGAACATATGAAACAAAAGTTTTAGTATACAGTAGTTTTCAGTGAAAATGAAATTAAGCCAAAATATTAATTTCCATTATGTTTATTAAGCCACAGTTGGTGGAAAATGGCTTTTATATGTCATGATGTATTTTGTAACATAATCCAATTCTGTTATAAATCATTGACATTTCTATATTTCTAAAGTGAGTCTCATTAATAATTGAAATGGTACTTTCATGTAAAATATTTTGACTGACCCTATTAAAAACCTAGCTTAACTTAATTACTAAACATATGAGTTACATAGAAAGAAAAACACTATTTCTAACAAAAGTCAGAATGACGGATGACACTTTCTTCTAATCCTTTGTTATAAAGGTCCATCTCTGCTGATCTCAACATAGACTCATAGTTTCTTTTTACTCTTTCTGGGAGGGAATCTAGTTATAATGGTTTCAATTGTCTTCCTAGGATCTAATTTGATTAAACACTAAAAATTTTGTCCTAAGCTAATAATTAACGTGCAACAAGAAAATGGTATTTACACACATATATTGTATCTAGGTTATATTGTAACACATGTAAAATGTATGGGATTACCTGCCATCAGGGGGAGGGAGTGGAGGGAGGGAGGGGATAATTTGGAAAAATGAATAAAAAAAAAATTTGTCCTATTATTTTATGATCACAAACCACATTTATTATTTTGTAAGTACAATCCTTGTTAAAATGAAGTTCATTACTGAATTATAGGGATACGTGAGATACAGACTAAACCTGTGATTTTATCGATAAGAGGAACTCCAAAATAAGGAATCGCCCTCTTTTGACCTAAATTGGCATTGTCTTTTTCATTTATAGTGGAGAGTTGTCTAAATTTCTTGAGGGATTTTGTGACATTTGGAGAGGGTCAAGCAGCCACAATATATATCAAAAATAGGACTTAAATTCAGGTCTTCTTGACTCCAAGGATAGCTCTATCTATCTACTAATCACCTCTGCCTCTATTATTGAATCAAACAATCTATACATTAATTCTTCACCTTAAAGAAGAACACTTAAAAAAATAAATCCTGGATGCATTTATGGGCATTATTTCTAGAAAAGAACATTTAAAAGTGGTGCTTTTAGAATGCCCATTTATATTCTAATTCAATTAAACAAATATTCACTGAATGTTTACTATGCACAATGTATTGGGGTGTGTGTGTGTGTGTGTGTGTGTGTGTGTGTGTGTGTGTGTGTGTGTGTTTTTAACCACTGAAGGAATTACAAAGATGAATAAGACATCAGAATGGAGCTAGGAGGAAATCATGAAACTCTGCTAACTAAATCCACTACAAATTTATGTTACCTCCTTCACTGCCCCAAGGTAAGTATTTTCCATCACTAATCAATTCAAATATCTCACCCTCCCTAGAAGCTGTTCCAAACTTTCCTATCTCTCAGGTGTTCCACACCCTCCCCCAACCTTCTCAGCTGAGGATCTTGCTCATACAGAGGACAGAAAAACAGAGTCCATTCAGTGAAAACTCCTATTCTCTCCTCCTCATTTGATGGCATTTAGACATTTTTCTTCCACTCTCTCCTCCATTATTCTGGTCTCTAATGAAAAAGGCGGACCTTTGCCTTGGCGGTCCTTGATCCCATCCTTTGCTATTTCTCCAGAAGATTGCCTTCTTTATTCTGGTTCTTCCTGCTGCTGACAATCACATCCATATTCCCTGTCCCATGATTCTACTTCTGTAAAAAATAAAACAAAAAACCTCTTCCTACAATTCCTGCTGGCTCTTGTCCTATCTCTCCTCCCCTTTGGGTCTAAATTTCTTAAAAAAGCATCTACATTTATTGCTTCAACTTCCTCTCCTTCACTGCACTATGTGAAAAGCAATCTATGACACACATATAAACAAGTTTTAGATGGCGACAGGCACTGTAAAGTTAAAAAAAAAAGTCTACATGATCCTTAGGATATAACAGAAAAGTAGATGGTAACAAATCTTTGATGTCATTTCAATTGACAAAATCATATTACCTTCTTATGCTGAACCAATCAAGATGGATTTTGAAGGAGATAACTTTCATTTCTGAGTTTTCAGTTCTGTTGGGGCTGCAGAACCTACACAAGCAGTTATCAGGGGATTAAGGCATTAGCTGTCAGGGCTGAGCTAGAAGCAGGTCTAGTGATCTTCATACTTCTGTATTTAGAAAGCTATCCTTCCAGGGGCTCTTGGATTCAGTGTTTAGTAGTTGACAGTTGGTATCTACAACAGTAAGGAAAGTGGGTCTCTTCTCAGTAGTGATTGTTACCCTCAACAACAGCCAACGGACCTAGGCTAGAAGCACATTGGTGGTGTGGGATATTAGGGGGTTGGGGACTGTCACTTCCAAAACATCTAAGCTGTCATTTCCAAAGCATCTAAACACAGGCTCCTGGGATATTTCTCCATTGGAGTCTGAGGACCAAGATATTGGTGGCCTAATTCACCTGATACACATGACTTCCTGTCTCCTCTCCCACCTAATTTTGCTGCTCTACTTAGGTTGACTTGCCTATAAGCAGCAGTTGGTTAGCAAATGAGAAGGATGATTAGCTCTTTCTACTTGCCTCCTCAGATGGTGCCTTTTGGGAGGCTGGAATACAAGCAGAACCAATAGTTGAGGGTGTTTGGCACTCCTATCTGGACTTTTTTGCCCATCATCAGCTGCTGCTCAGCAGCTGATGTTGACAAGGAAGGTAAGGTGCTTGCCCTCAGTGACTGCTCTCCTCAGTGATAGTGGTGGGATGCAGTGGTTTAGGGCCACTGACACTCATTCATAGGCTATCTGCATTGGGGGTTGAGAGAAACAGTAGATAAGGTAGTGATGGTAATAGTTTGGCTTTTTTGACTCTCTCAGTATATTTTGCTGTTTCAATTAGGCTGGCTTATTTTGTCTTTTATCTATGTCACACTGACTTGTGAGGATCTCTCAAAGATTTTTCCTGGGCTCTCTTTGTTTTTCCCTCAAAACTAGGGGTGGAGAACCTTTTTTTTAAAAAATTAGATATTTATAACATCATTCCCAGACCATACAAAATTATTAACCTATAGAATTCAGGTAGTAATGAGGCTGTTGTACCTAGCTTTCAATTCATATTGCTTGTGGTTGCTTTAGCAAATGATTTTAGGGCCTTATGTGGCCTGTATGTTAGACATTTCTTAGTCCTGCTCTAAACCAGACATCTCTATTAGTATTCTCATCAGATTCAATGAATTCGATTATCATTTTTATACAAAAATTTCCAGATCTGTAGTTAGCCTGTGCCTTTTCTTCTGAACTACAAACAAGTGTCACCACTTGCGTTTTGTATATCTCAAACTGGAAGTCAAAGTCAAAAAGTCTGAAACAAAACTCATTTTCTTTCTCTGCCCACCCCCTAAAATCCCTTTTCCTCTTCTACATTTCACTATAATTGTTGAGGGCACTACAAGAAACCACAATGTCATTCTCAACTCTTTGCTTTTTCTAATCCCACACAGTTCTATTCTTAAGGAAAATTACTTTGGCATTAATGTAATTGAGAAAGGGAGATGAATTAGAAGAATATTAAAATAATCTAGGCAAGAGGTGAACCAAGGGTGTGTGAGAAATATGGAAATAAAAATTGTGGAAATAAAAATTGCATGATTCAGCCATTGATTAGATAAGTGGGGGAAGGAAAGTTAAGGAGTCAAGGAGAATAACAACATTACAAACGTGGGAGACTAGAAGGATGTACCTGTCTTTTCAAATAGCATGTCCCAGAGATATCTCATACTCAACATTTTCATCTTTCTTCCCAAAGCCACCCCCCCTTTTTCTAATTTTCTTATTTCTATCAAAATTTAATCATGGCTCTGCCAGTATAGTGACTGTAACTTTGAAAAAGTTACTTTTAACTATCTGGGCCCCAATTTCTTTAATTCAATTAACATTTTTGTTAAACTCCTATTATATTCCATGCTCTATGCTACATACACTGGACATACACACACACACACACACACACACACACAAACCCCCCAGTGCCTGACTTCAAGGATCTTATATTCTATAAAATTAGCAAAATTGATTAGATTTAAGTTTCTTTCTAATTCTGAATATTTGAGGCTATTTCTGTGTTTTATTTAATACAAAATGTGAAAGTCTGCTAAGTAAATAATCCCACTTTTGGAGTGAGAAGAAAACTTAAAAGAGAATAAAATGTGTAACCTTTTATTTGGAAAAGAAGAAAATTGGTGTCCAACTTGCAATTAAGTATACTTTTTTCTTTGCCATAGTTGTCTCTTAATTTTTTCTTAATCCTGACACTTATTTCAATTATATCCTAAAATTTCAAGCAATATTCCTTTTTCATGGCCCTAAATATAACTCATTTTGATAATTATGACTAATAGCTTTTCCTATTTTGTCTTATACTGAAAATCCTTATAGATGTATTATGCTGAATAAAATAGACATAACATCTCATTTAATCTTCAGGAAAATTAGATAATAGCAATTTAGTCAATGGTTTTGAAATATTTCAATATTTCATTAAATCCTAATCATTTCCATTTCATATTATGCCATAGATCCTGAATTTTAAGATTGAGAGACAGCTTTTCTTAGCAATTATATAATATTTCATGGAGATAATTTAAGATCTCCTACTCACATCAAAGCAATAGCAGATATCATTCAAATGGAACAAAAAATAACCTTTTAGAGAGATTTTTTTCCCACAAATAAGATGAAATCATTTGAAAAAAACTATACTTTCTTTGGAACATATTTTTTAAATTAATGATCCTAAAATGCTATTAAATCTCACATCAAATGGTTGAACATTTTTTCCTATTAAGATATTTCATTTATATTACTGATTGACAGGAAAATGTATTTGTTTATAGGCAAACAAACTTTCACGGAGGTCAATGCATATCTAGTTGGAATGTCAATATTGTTCAAAACATGTTGGAATAAGATATTTTGTTTTGAATGTTAACACTCCCAACCTCCATAATTCATCATAAAAAAGCACTGTCGAATTCAAAATAAATGTCAATCAATAAAAATTTATTACTTAAACATGTATTATGTGCTGGGGAGACAAAGAAAGGCAAAATACGATCCCTGCTCTCAAGAAGCTACTAGTCTAGTGAAATGGACAATATGCAATCAACTACATTAAAAAAAAAAAAAGAAGTTATACATAGGATAAACTGGAGATTATCATCATTAAAAGGTGTTAGGAAATGCTTCCAGTATAAGGTAGGATTTTAGATGGGACTTGAAGAAAGAAACAAAAAAATGAACATGAGGAGAAAGAGCATTCAAGAAATGGAGGGTCAGCAAGGAAAATGCTTGGAGCCAAGAGATAGAGAATCTTGTTTGTGAAATAGCCAAGAGGTCAGTGTGTTACTGGGATTGAGAGGAATAAGGTGTAAGAAGATTAGAAAGGCTGCAGGGAGGAACTATCATACTATAAAGGACTTTGAATGACAAATAATGGATTTTACATTTAATCCTGGACTTGACAGAGAGCCACTGAAGTTTACTGCATAACTGGACAGGTGGGATGGCATAGTCAGATCTGAGTTTTAGGCAGATCATTAGGCTTGAGGTAAAGAAAGTCTTGTATTCAGATTTCTACTCAATAGTTAAGCTTTGTAGTAAAAGCAAGTAATTTAAACTTCCTGAGTTTAATTCCTCATATATAAAATAGGAATAAATAATACTTGTATTATCATGATGAGATATTTTCACAGAGGCCAAGATATATCCAGTTGGAATGCCAGTTGGAAAATAATTCAAAATTTTGATTTTTAACATACCAAGCTATGTGGATATCTTAGAAAAGTTATAAACAGACCTAATTTCATAAAAACCTCAGTGTCAAGTACTACAACAATTAGTAGAAGGAACTTTTATTGATCAGAATTAGTTGATTCAGTCTCTAGGACTGAAAAATTAAAGGTTATTAGCATGTATTTTACATCCTACCAGTTGAAAGGATGATAGGATTCAGAGATGAAAATTACCATAGGGATCATTTAACTTCCTTTTGCAGAAAAGAAAACAAAGTTCAAGGAAAAGAGTCACCTCAGGTCACAGCAAATGACAGAACTTAGATTTTCATGCCAAATACTTTGGCTCAAAATCAGACAAATTTTTGTATTTCTAGAAATAGACTGGGGAGGGGTGTCACCCTTATCTCAAAGCATCCTGTTCTCCTTTTGTCCATCAATAATCTAATCAATATTATGTTGATCATAAGCTCTTTGGGAACAGGGAAGGAGTCAGCAGTAACAGGGTATGACATCAGCTATAATTTAGTGGCAATGGCGCTGGACTAATAACCAGAGAACCCAGCTTTGATGTAGGTTCTTCCAACTATGCAAACAGAACAAGTTACTACTCCTCTCCCTCAGGCTCCCTTTCCTTATTTATGAAATGGATATAGAATTATATTCTGTCATATCTATAACTCCATAGGGTTATTATGAGGGCCAAATGAAATAATATATGTGAACAATTTTAAAACTATAAATTGTTATGTAAATGCCAGCAATTATAATCATTTATATCCTTCTCTAGGATTTAGCACAGAGAACTACAGAAAGCAGACATTTAAGACATGCTGAATTAGTAGTATTCATTGGATTATTGACTGGCTTAGCAGTATTCACAGGATCAGATCATTTTTATAGTGTTAGAAGAGGCTTCAGAATCCATCTCGTCCAAACTTCTTATTTTATAGTTGAAGAAATTAAAGCCCCAAGAAGCTAAGTGATTTACCTAGGAAAAATTCAAATGTAGAGCTGACAAAAGTATTTAAATTTCAATCTCATGTGCAAGAAAAAAGTCCTATAACCATGTGATGGGAGTACTGATATAGGCAAACAGAAAGTTTGAACTATTAGCATCATTTACATTATCTGAATACCACAATGTATAGTAATCATGGGAAGGACTAAAAAATGCCCCTATCTGTTTAAATTGGTCTGATTATAATACCTGACATATTAATATGTTTGAGGACTAGATCTTAAGATAAATTTAAAAACAAAATAAAATCACATCATATGTTACAAGGAAAATATTGCAAATGGAATTGCAGTTAACAGAGGCTTACCTACTGACATAAAGCCTTGTAGGAAAAGTAAATACTCATTATCGCAACACTCTTGAATAAGACTAAGCTCAATAATGAAAGGAAAACAATAGGAGCTGCTATAACTTCTAATTTATATTTTCCTAAAGCATTCCTTTCAATCTCAGAATTTTGCTGAACAGGTAAAGGCATAGAGGTTAGTTAATCATATCTGCATAAAATTAATCAACAATTATTACCATGACTTCAGTCATTTATGGTAAACATGGTAATTATCATCACTCTTATCAGTTCATGGCTTTATTATGACTAATAATTATGAACCAAAGAAAACTAAATGATAAATTCAATCAACTAAATGAATTTCATTGAAACAAATGTCATTTTTAAAGCAACAATAACTGTATAGAGAGGTACTGGGTGAGCTTCCTGAATACCATGAGAATAGAACAGAAGAGTAAATTTCAATAGATAATTTTATAATTGTAATTTTATAATCGTCATAACTGCTTGTCAGTATATTTCTACTTATTTTACAGGAGAAAAATGTCACAGATGCAATCAAGACAAAATCAGCGTACAGCTATTTTTTACTAACAAGGTGGTATCTAGATGAAATAGTTCTGGTGTAACAACGTAGTACCTAATATGCTGAAAAATAACTGCTGTTGGTGTTTTGTAGTAATAGGTATGGCAAAGAGATGCTAGAAGTAAAAATTTTCCTATTCATGTCAGAAAGTTCAATCTTCAATGCAAAATGACATTTTAGGATAGGGAAATAAAAATGTCAGAGTAACAGATAGTACTTTTGTCTTTTGTCTTCCAGAACAACAAAGGGAGTAGATCAGACTGAATTCTGATTGAAAAAAATCAAGAAAAAAAGTCACAGCAAATCATTTTCCAGTACAGAGCAACATAGAGAGAAAGCCAATGGAGGTTGAGCAGGTCAGTAAGGAGCTGAACACCAAGGCATAAAACAGCTAAGCAGATGGAGATCCCAGGGGAGCCATGTACAAGCAATGAGCATAAGAACAGGTGCCATCTAATAGAGCTGTTGCCAATCCCAGATTATTTTTTCAGGGTGGAAAGAAGTGGGGTCATTCTGGGGAAGAGGACTTACTTGTGTAAGGATCAAGGAACAAGATTCAGAAACAAAACAGTGATTCTGACCTCAAAATCACTGTGAGGATTCCATGCTTACTAAGTCCCATGTATAAACCTCCAGTGAAATAAACCAGTTCAGTCTAAATCTGCAGAAAGTTCTAGCAGATTAATAGTCCAGCAGTAATCTAAGGAAACTTAACCACACATAAGCTAGGAAACTCAAACTTGAGTCAGGAATTTACAGAGTTTAGGCTTTGAAGGCAGAGAGAAGATCTTTACCCAGATCACATCATCTTTGAAGCTCCAAAAACTTAGATTCTCAGAAGTTGTGAAAGTTTAAGGACACAAAAGACCAGAAGCTCAGGCTAAACATTTCCCTCTTTCTTCCCACTTCTCCCCCAACTATTCTGTTTACAGGTAGGCAGAACCCAACACTAATATAAAATACAAAATCGAAGAAGAAGATTGGAAACATGAACAAAGAAAAAAAGAATTGGACAACAAAAAGCTACTATGCTGAAAGGGAAACTCAAGACACAAACGCAGCCAACAAAAATCTATAAAGAAAACCTTGAAGAAGAAAGTAAACTGGATAAAGCCCAACAAGAATTCCTAGGAGAGGTAAAGAAAGCTTTTTAAAAGACAAAAATAGATTTTAGAAATCAAATGAGAATCATAGAGAAACATTCAGGAAAATAAGGGAGAGCTATTCAAGAAAATTATGGAAAGAGAATTAATAGCTTGATAAATGAGGTACAAAAAGAATATTGAAAAAAATAATTTCTTAAAAATTAGAATTGACCAAGTGGAAGCTAATAACTCCATGAGACATCAAGAACAACAAAGCAAAGTCAAAGACTGAAAAACAGAAGAAAATGTGAAATATCTTTTAGAAGAAATAGCTGACCTGGAAGACAAATTGAAGAGTGAGAATTTAAGAATCATTAGACTACTTGAAATCCATAAACAAAAAAAGATCCTAGACATTGTATTCCAAAAAAATTATGAAGGAAAATTGCCCAGATATCTTAGAACTGGAAGACAAAGTAGAATCTTTAGGCCACTTTCTGAAAGAAGTCCCCAAATGAAAACTTCCAGGAAAGTTAGATAAAATCTAGAACTCAGGTCAAGGAGGAAATATTGGAAGTAGCTGGAAAGAATGAATTCTAGCACTGTAAGTCACAGTCAAGATCATACAAGATTTAGTAGCTATCCCTATAAAGAAACAGGTAGTTTGGAATTACATTCTAAAAGACAAAGGAATCAGAATTAATGACAGGGATGACCTACCGTGCAAAACTGAGTACAATCCAATAGGGAGAAAATAGATATTTAATGAAATAGAGAACTTTCAGGCATTCGTGATAAAAATATGAGCTGAATTGAAAATCTGATATTTAAACATAAGACTCAAGAGAAACATAAAAAAATAAACATGAGTGAAAAATAAAAAGGGACTCAACAAAGTTAAACTGCTTACATTCTCAGATGGCAAGATAATACATGTAACTCCTCAGATGTTGGCCATTAATAGGGGTCTAAAAGGGAAGTTTTCTAAGACAGAAGGCATGAGTATGATTTTATTATGTTGTGATGATCTCAACAGAAGAATGATAGAGATGATAAAGAGGGGTTTCTGGAAGAAAAAAGAGAAAGAAGAGGGAAAATAATCTCAAATAAATAGGGCAAGTAAGGAAGAGTTTATATAATAGAAAGGTGAATAGGAGAAGGGAATAAGAAAACACTTGAAATTAATTCTCACTTGAAATGATTCAAAGAAGAATAAACACAGCTGGCAACAGAAATTCAGGGAAGTAGTAAGAGAAAAATAAGTTAGAGAGAGGGCAGTGTAAGGGTAGGCAATGATCAGAAGCAAAACAGACTCAAGAGGTAAAAAAGAAAAAGTTAAGTATAGAGAAAAGCATGAAGAGGAATATTGAGGAGTTAGCAATCATAACCGTGAATGTTAATGGGAAAATTCACTCATAAAACAGAAAAAGATAGCATAATTGATTAAAAATTAAAATCTAATGCTAAGTTGCTTAGAAAAATTTGAAACAGAAAATAAAAAGTAGATGAACAGAGTTTTAGAAAAGTTAGATATGATAGACCTCCAGAAAACATTTAATAATAAACTTAGTTCTTAATTGTGCAAGGCACCTTTATAGAAACTGACCATATATTAGGGTATAAATACCTCAAAAAAAAAAAACTCAGCAAAGCAGAAATACTAAATGTACTCCTTTATAGTCATAAGTAATAAAAGTTACACCAAAGGACCCTTAAAGCATAAATTAAAAATTAATTGGAAAATCAATAATCTAATTCTAAAGAGTGAGTAGATCAAAGAATAGATCAAGGAAACAATCAATAATTTCATTAAAGAAAATGACCACAATGAGACAACATACCAAATATATGGTATGGAGCCAAAGTTAAATTTTGGGGAAAATCAATATCTCCAAATGCTTACATCAATAAAATAGAGAAAAGACAGACAAATGAACTAGGACTGCAACTGAAAAATTTAGAAAAACAAACAAATTAAAATTCACCAATTAAGTATCAACATAGAAATTCTGAAAATCAAAGGAGAGATGAATAAAATTGATAATAAAAAACACATCAAACTACTGATTAAATAAAACTAGGAATTGTTTTTGTTGTCATTGCTGTTCATTTTGGAAAACAACCAATAAGAAAGATGAAGCAGTGGCTAATTTGATTATGAAACAAGAAATATCAATACCAATATGAAAAATGAAAAGAGTAAATTCACAATCAATGGTTATGAAATAAAAGCAATTATTACAAACTATTTTGCCTAAGTACACTCCAACAAAACTAATAATCTAAATGAAATGGATGACCCTTTATTAAAATGTAAGGTGCTTAGATTAATAGAAGAGAAAACTTAATGAAAAGGAATGAATTAGGAAAAAAAATGAACAAACCATAAGTGAATTCCTAAAAAAAAATTTCAGTAGCAGATGGATTGACATGTAAATTCTATGAACAGTTGAAGCATAATTGATTCTAAACTATACAAAATGTCTGAAAATATAGATAAAGGAGTCCTAACAAATTACTTCTATGACACAAATATGGCATTGCTACCTAAAATCATAAAGTCAAAAACAGGGAAAGAAATAAGACCAATAAGACCAATAAGAAAGAAATTCTATGACATATAAGCCAATTTCCTTAATGATTATTGAAGCCAACATTTAAATAAAATACTAGCAAGGAGATCACAACAATATATTACAAAGAAAATATACTGTGCCTGGGCTAGATTTATACAAGGAATGCAGGGCCAGTTCAATATTAGGAAAACTATAAGCATAACCCACCATATTAATGACAAAAATAACAAAAATAATACAATTATTTCAACAGATTCATCAAAAGCTTTTTTTCCTCAAAAAATATAGCATCTATTTCTATTAAAAATCTTAGAAAGCACAGGAATAAATAGAGCTTTTCTTTATATGATAATGGCACCTTTATAAAAACTGACTATGTATTAGGGCATAAAGCCTCACAATCAAATGCAGAAAAGCAGAAAATATTAAATATATTCTTTTCTGACCATAATATAATAGAAACTATATTTGATAAAGGGACCTTAAAGCATAGATTAAAAATTAATTGGAAACTAAATAATCTAATTCTAAAGAATGAGGGGATCAAAGAACAGATCATAGAAATAATCAATAATTTCATTAAAAATTAAATAATTTAATCTAAAACCAAAAGCAAATATTATCTATCTATAATTGTGATAAGCTGGAAGCCTTTCCAATAGATCAGGGGGTGAAGAAAGCTTGTCCATTATCACCATTATCATTAGATATTGTACTTGAAATGCTAGGTATTAAAAAAAGACAAGAAAAAACATGAAAGAATAAGTATAGGCAATCAGGAAACAAAATGATTTTTTTGAAGATGATATGATAGTTTACAGAACCCCAGAAAATCAATTAAATAAAAACCTTTATTAGCTAAAGAACATTTTACAATCTTTTATAACCTAAAAAAATTAACAACTTCAGCAAAGTTGCAGGATATCAAATAAACCTGCAAGAATCATCAGCATTTCTCTATATTTTCTGAGCAAGAAATCAAAGCTATCAATAGTAATATGAAAGAGTGCTCTAAATGAATAATTAGAAAAATTGCAAATTGAAAGAATTTTATACTCATTAGATTGTTTAAGATGATACAAAAAGAAAAAGGAAAAAGGAAAATTGCTGGAGGGGATGTAGGAAAATAAATATTAATATACTATTGGAGCTCTGGAACTTTCTGGAAAACAATTTGGAACAATACTCAAAAAACTGTTATCCCTTTTGACTTAGCTACTATTTTCCTAGTCAGAACATGTAAGATAAACAAATAAACAAAAATGAATTTAAAATCATACCTAGTTTTTTTTTTTTTTTTTCATGTGGATTAACCATAAACTTTTTTGGTTTCATTTCCTTGATTCAATTTTACTATGATTTTAGCAAAATATGGGCAAAATTGTGACACAGTCAACTATAAAACAGAACATTAACTGTCAAGTGGACTAACAGGAAAGAGTATAAAATTCAGTGGAAAAATATAGACACATCTGCATGTTATTATAATATACTCAACCTTTGAAATTCTAAAATGGAAAGCCAAAATCAACATTAATATAGATCAAAATTTAGAAGTATATGGTAACATATCTGTTTTTACTGAAATTTATTTTTTCTAGAAGTATGATATTGCATGTTGCAAAAATCAGTACACTGTCTTATCTATTTACAATATGTGTTCTTTGCAAGAATATCAATTGACTCTGGATGTAATTGATAACCTAAGCCATTTTTATATTGTGTTACAATTCCAAGTTCAAAAGGTTAATTATTGCCTGGCCACAGGCTAATCCAGAAACATGAAACTAATTGCTATATGCTTTCATAATGAAGATATACTACATATATTAAAGGAATATACTGACCAAGGATTGTAACTGCTAACTTAATGTAACATTTACTATGTCAATTTAACTGCCAACTTCATAGTTTATATCACACTAATAACTTTGATTCTTACAGAAAATATATGATATAATTTGCTTTTTTCCATTTTCATTTTGATTAAAAGATTAATAATACTGAGTCAACCCAAACTATATTATGAATTAATGGAAAGAATACTAGTAGCAGGTAGAATGATAATGGGTGTTGTTATTTACCACTGAAATCCTAAATCTGTATGATAATTTACTACCTCAATGTAACCTTAAACAGAAATATACCAAAATAATATAGTCTTTTCCTTAAGAAAGTCCTATTATTGTCTTACATGTAAATGGGCATCTAATTAGATCCTTATATGCCACACATATATATAATGTGGAGCAGAAATGATTTTGGCTTTTTGATAGTATTTCACAAGTAAAAAGTGTTTTATAAAAGCAATTTATAAGCCTACATGTAGCCAGTCTTAAGAGATAGAGATGTCATAGTTAAAGCAAAAAAGAAGTGAGAGGCTGAAAATATGAGTGTCTATCTATAATATGAAATTTTTTTCTCTTTTTACTCATGAAGAGAACAAACTAAATATAAATTGAGTAAAGACAAAGGCTACGCCAATATAATTTTACTAGAATCGCCATTTTTCGTTAAATTGATTAGTTTAGCAAAGTTATATATATATATATATATATGTTTTGTTTTTTTCAGAAAAGAAAATTTACCATACATTAGTTCTCAATCTAGAATTAACTGATCAATTTCTTAAATGATCATAAGAACTACAATGAAGTAGATTTGTAAGACAGGGCACCAGAAATTTCAGGTAACAGGAAAAGTAGAACATGATTCTTGAGCTACCTTGGAAGAATAGAGGGATTTAAGGACATACTGCATTCCAGGCATGGAGGAAGGTCAGTGCAAAAGCATTGAGACTGAAGACATAGTGCCATGTGTGAGGAAAAAGAGGCCAGTTTGCCTGGATTACAGAATGATAGAAGAGAGGGTCAGGATGTAAGGAACTTCAAAACAAAAAGAAAATCAATGCAGTTAAGTGTAAGAGGGAAATAACTAACTGGGGGAGGGGAAAAAAAAAACCTTTGCAACAAATTTCTCCTTTCCAAGATATATAAGGAATTGGTTCAAACTTACAAGAATAAGAAACACTTCCCCAATTGAAAAATAGACTAAGGACACTAAAGCAGGCAATTCTCAAAGAAAGAAACATAGGCTACAAATAGACATATCCTGTTGAAGACCTTAGCTTAAAAAGGCTAAGGTCTCCCATTTCAGTCAAGGCCATCTCTAGTTGTCTTGATCTATATATTGTCACTGGATACAGATGGCTCTAGAGGTGAGAATGAGGCAGGTGATCTTGCACAGCCCTCCCTCCCTCAAATCCAGTTCATTTGCATGTCATGGTATTGTCTCCCTGACGTCATGATCTTCAAGAATAAAGGATGATCAACAACAATAATAGCACATAATTATAATGGAATATTATGTACCATAAGAAATGACCAAAAGAATGGTTGTAGAAATCTGGGAAAACATTTTATCTTTTTTTCATTTAAATTTTTTTTTTAATATTGACAAACATATGGGCTCTAAATTCTTTCCTTCTCTCCCCCACTCATTGAGAAGGCAAGCAATAGGAAATCAATTATACATGTGAAATAATACAAAACATATCTCCATATTATCCATGTTGCAAAAAAGTAAAAACAGTAGTAGATGGTAAGAAAATTATACTAAATTTGCTTTTAGTTTAAAAGTTCTTTCTCTGAAGGCAGATAGCATTTTTATCATAAATCCTTTGGAATTTTCTTTGATCATTGTTTGATCAGATTAGCTAAATCTTTCATAGCTGAGCATCATTAGAATATTTTTGTTACTATGCACAATGATATTCTAATTCTGCTCAATACAATTTGCATTAGCTCATAAAGGGCTCCCTAGGTTTTTTCTGAAACCATTTCCTTCTTTGTTTCTTAAAGCGCAATAGTATTCAATCACACGAATATGCCACAATTTGTTTAGCTATTCCTCAATTGATAGGTATCTCCTCAATTTCTAATTCATTGCTACCATTAAAAAGAGCTACTATAAATGCTTTTGTACACACATGTCCTTTTCCTTTTAATTTGATCTCTTTGGGATAGAGACTTAGTAGTAGTGTTGTTTGGTTAAAAGGCTTGTAAGTTCTTTGGGCATAGTTCAAAATTGTTCTCCAGAATAGGTCTATTTTTGCTTTTGCCTTAATTGAAATGATTGTTTCCCCATCCTTTTACACTTCGGTTGAAGAATAACATATTCTGCTCTGTTCCCTTATTTTAACTGTGTGTGTGTGTGTGTGTGTGTGTGTGTATGTGTGTGTGTGTGTGTGCGCGCCTTTCTGTTTCAGGAGCATCTCTTGTAAACAATATTTTGTTGGATTCTAATTTCAAATTCATTCTGCTATTCACTTCAGTTATATTGGTAAGTTAAGCCCATTCACATTCACAGTTATCCTATTTTCTTCTATTTATACTTTTTTTTAAAACCCTCTCTCTTATCAAAAAAATCTATTTTGTTTCTAACCACTGTCTCCTTTAATCATCCCTTTGTTTCATCACTCCCCTTCTGATTTCTCTTATCCCCTTTCCTTCTTACTTTCAAGTAAGATAGATTTCTGTACCCAACTGAATATGTGTATATCCACTCTCCGTTTCACCTCTTTGAAGTAACTCTGATGAGGGTAAGGTTCAAGCATTGTTTACCAACCCTCTCCCAATTACCCCTCCATTGGAAAAGTTCTTCCATGTGTGCCTATTTTATCTGAGAAAATATTCCTCATGATTTCACTTCCTTCTCCTTCTCCCAGTATACCCCTCTTTCTAAACCTTTCATTTTTTTGAGAGCATCCCAACATACTCAATTCACACCCATACCTTCTGTCTATGCAGACTCCTCCTAAGTGCCCTAAAAATGATAAAGTTACATCATTAGGAGTTACACATATCATTTTTCCATATAGGAATGTAAACAGTTTAATCTAATTAAATTCCTTATGATTTCTTTTTCATGTCTTACCTTTTTATATTTCTCCTGAGTCTTCTGTTTGAATGTCTAATTTTCTATTCAGCTCTGGTCTTTCTGGGAAGAATGCTTCAAAGTTCTTCCTATTTTTTTCTCCTGAAGGATAACACTTAGTTTTGGAGCGTAGTTTATTCTTGGCTAATTGCTTTGTTTTCTAGAATGCCATATCCTAAGCCCTCAGCACCTTTAATATGATGGCTTCTAAATTTTGTGTGATCTTGATGGTAGCTCCATGATATTCAAATGGTTTCTTTATAATTTATTTCAATATGTTCTTTTTGACTTTGAAGCTCTAAAATGTGATTAAAATGTTCATGGAAATTTTCATTTTAGGATATCTTTGAGGAGGTGATTAGTAGTGTCTTCCTAATTCTATTTCCCCCCACTTGGGGTTCTACATTATCAGAACAGTTTTACTCAATAATTTCTTGAAATATAGTCTCATCTTTTGATCATAACTTTCAATTAATCCAATAATTCTCAAATTATCTCCATTGGATTTATTTTCCAGGTCAGTTGTTTTTCCAATGATATATTCCACATTTTCTTCTATTTTTTCTTTCTTTTAATTTTTTAAAATTGTCATTAGCTTCAATTTTAATTTTCAGTAAATTATTTTCTTTAGTGAGATTTTTGGTCAATTCTGCTTTTTAAGGAGCATTTTTCTCGGGAGCTCTTTTCTCAGTGCAATTTCATGCCTCTTTTATCATTTGGCCAATTCTGTTTTTAGGTTATTTTCAGCAGATATCTTTTTTTTGAGGGGGGTGTTTTTTTAAGGCTTTGATTGTGGCTGTTTTCAAACTGTTACCTTCTGAGTTTGTGATTTGGACTTCTCTGGTAGTTTTTTTATGATCACATTCTTTTTTGTTGTTCATTTTTCTAGTCTCTCTCTCTTTTTTTTTTACTTTGAACTTTATGTTAAAGTTGGATTCTGCTCAATTGAGGGTAGCAAGATACTGTTTCATGCTGCTGTTTTCAGAGATATTTTGGAGTCTGCAAGGTTTCAGGATTTCTAAGGTAGTGTGATCTAAGGAGAGGTATAAGCACTGCTTTCCTAATCTATACTGTGGTCTTTACTCAGGAAGGATCCCTGCTCTCCTGTAGGTACTAGTGCTAGCATTCCTTAGGGTTTTGGAACGGCAACTAGGTTCTCTATTCCCCTGAGGTTGCAAATGTTATTGCTCTTTTCTGACTTGGTAATACTGCAATGGCCTTCTCTACTCCAACACTGTGAATCAGAACTGCATATGGGCAAGAGAGTTCCAAAGAGTACCAAGTTCTGTACCCAATGTTAGCAAAGCAACATTAGCAAAATGGTAATCTATATCTGACCAACTGTTTGATCCTCTTACCATCTCTGGAGAGAGCTCTCAAAACTGCTGTTGCCACTGAGGACTTCAAGACCAATCATTGGTGTTACCATCTTGTGTGTTTTGGGCTGGCCCTAGTATCACAGATCTCTCCTGCCAACGTCCTAAGTTGTCTTGGGCTGAAAAAATGTCTCCTTTGTTGATTCTGCCACTTCAGAATTCAATCTGAGGAAATTATTTTCAAGTTGTTTGGAGGATAATGTTGGGAGAGGTTGGCTAAGTTGTTGCCTTTACTCTGCCATCTTGATTCTGCCTGAAATCTGGGAAAACTTGTACATATTGATACAGAGTGAAGTGATTATGTATTATTTATGTAACAACACTGAAAAGACAAAAAACTTACAAACACTTTTAAGATCAATAACCAATTAAGATTTATTTATCATCCATCTTCTGGAATCTTATTTGTTTCATTTTATATATTATAGTCATCACCTGTTAGGTGATTACAACTGGCACTATGTGAAAACTCCCCAAGTATATAAACTAGCTTACATCTGGGGAATGTGGTAAAGGTAATGTTAGCATGAGGGGGAAGTTAAGAGTGATACCTAGTGACTAGAAAGACGGTAGAAGATGAATTTCTGTAAGAGTGGTGTCAACCTCAAATTAAAAATTAGAGGAGTTTTAGCTGTGAGTCTGCTTTACAGTAACAGGAGACCCAGAAAAGAGCAAGATTATAAAAATATAAAAAAGAAGGTATTCAGTTGAACAAGGTGATTAATACCTACATGTAGGTTCAGAAGAAGAAAGGATAAAAGACACTAGTAATCCTAGAAGGAGTAATTTCAGTTGAAGTATGAGATTAGGAGCCTGCAGAGAATGTAGAAGTTAAGTGAGAAGAGGACATGGAACCACTTAATATAGATGTTTTCACGAGTTTATCCACAGTGGTGAGAATAAACACAGGACCATCCTAGCAGGGTTGGTTGTATCAAGTAATGGATTTTTAAAGATGGGGAAGAAACGAGTGTTTATCAGAAACAGGGAATTTGGGGAGAGGTAGAAAATTAAAGAGAATGAGGATGACAGAAAAGAAAATCTGCTGAAAGAGGTTGTTCTTAGCAAGAAGTGCTAGTTCTTTGTGTGTGACTGGTGAAGGAGAAGACAATGGAGTAAAACAATTGAGGGAAATGAAATGAGGATAGGGGAAATTTTTGGTGACTGGACTAATTTTTTCAGTGAAGTATAGAAGGCAAGGTCCTCAACTGAGTGCATGGTGATAGAGGTGGTTGTGAAAGGCATGAGGAAGGATGAAAAGGTTTGGAATAGCTTCTGGGGGATTGGTTAGTAACTTTGAATAGTGTGAACTCTAAAGAAGAAGAGGTTGCTTAATGATGGTGGTAGAAGGACTATCTAGAAGGAGCAATGGAAAACAAGGAGCATTCCAAGTTTCCTACTATGACCAGTGATGAGTCAGACATATTTGGGCAAAATATAACTAGTACTGGAAAGGATATGAGGGATAACATATTTACCAGGAGGGAACCAGATCTCAATAAGTGCAAAGGATGGATAAAGGAAAAGGCTTACTGTGAAACCAAGTTGTTAATTATGGAGTATGGAGGAAGAGGGATGAAGATCTGGATTAGAACAATGGGGGAGGGGCAGAGTTGATCAAAGAGGATGCTGAGAATCAGGAACAGAGTTTCTATTTTGACATTCAGGGATTCAAAATCATTGGATGGAGAAAGTATGAGGAAGTGGGACTATGCTAAGCACTGTGGAATGAGACCAAATAAAGTATCAGTGGTTGTCTAGAGAGAGGCTCATTGGGACAGGTCATGGATCCTATGAAACCCAGAAAGCCTACTTTACAGCAGGCAGGAGCTGCATTTTTGCAAAGAGTGAAATGATACAATATATTCTTTTTGGGTTAAAAATGACTAGATATAGTATCATAGATTTTGAGCTGGTAGAGACCTTCAAGTTCAATATTCTGATTTTCATAGATGACAAGAGGAAGATCTACAGAGATTAAATGACTTGCTCAAAATCATATGAAGAGTAACAATTTAGAGCTATGAGAATATAAATAACAAGCTGCTCACAAATATGTGAGAAACTACTATGAGAAATATGGGTTTTTATAAAAATCAAAGATACTTCTTGTAAAAATGCAGCTTTGATGTATTTTATCTTCCTGAGGATCATTAGTATTTTTGAGCTGGAAGGAACCTTAGATGCTATACATGCATCAATTCAAGTTATGAAACAGCCAGCAGGGCCAAAAAATAAAATCATCTAAATGAAGCTTATCTCCCATAAAGTCTAACAGAATTGGTAATTCTTCTACACCTTGGTGTTCTTTTGTACCTGACTTAAGTTTTTGGTAGTCATGTAATAGGAAAAAAACAGGCATTTTGTATGTTCTGTTCATTATTTCATTAAAAGATTTTAGTAAATTTAAATATTTAATGCAAAGTAAAAACTTATTTTTATGTCTTTTTTTTATTATTTAAAAAAAATTTTTTTAAAGGAGAAAACACTTACTGTTTGCTGTTTTGGCTTTTGATATTTTCCCTCCCTGGTTAAATCAGTGGAAAAAAAACTATAATATTTTGATAATAAAATTACAAGAAAATTTTTGAAACACTGAATCACAAGAACAGATGAGGATCTAATTAACCCCAGTCTTCTCTCTTCTCCCTTGGACCAACTGATTTTCCAAATTAAATAATATTGACAAAACTTTTTCATATAGATATCTAAAAATAACAATAACAATAAAAATGAAGCACAACTGAGATCTAGAAAGCACCAACTATATCCCAAAACACCAAACTAAGGTCAATGATCTATCAACATCCCACTAATACATAATAGCAAAACCTTTTAACTGAATATATTAGGGAGATTTACCCTGACACCTAGAGTTCCCAGAGATCCTTTTAAATCCCATTATAAGTGTGTGTTTGTATAATTTTTTCTATGATAGTAATGATATAACATTATGTAAAAACAATTTGGTATCATTAGGCATTAGCCAGGATTATAAATATTTCTGTTATAATAGCATTTATTTAAACAAGATTTACTTATCGATCAGTTTGTTAAATATTTTCAGTTCCTCAAAATAACTCATATCTATATATCTATATATATATATATATATATATACTTTATTTTTTTTAAACCAACAAAATTAGTTGCGATTTTATGCACCTTAGGGAAAAATAAATTTTTGATAGGAATTGATGAATTCTAATTAGATCATCTTGCATATATTTTAAGCACTGCAAATGGCTCAGGAGAGGAATACTCAAAAATGAGTGGATTAGACTAGATGATTTCTAAAGTTTCTTTCTAGTGCTTATATTCTTTGATCATAATGTAGCAATGTTGATGTCAATTTTACAATTTATTAAGGAATTAGAGTACTTGCATGTGCTTTCAAAGGAATATATATAGAGAGTACATAAAGTCTCTGAGTAGCAATCTACTAACAGTAAACACAACTAAGAAATTTTTATTGGTCTTCTGGTAAATAAGGGTATGAACACAATCTAATTTTGTTCAGCCATATATCCTTGAATCTTTTGCTCAACCCTTTCATTCAAGGGGATACTTTGGTCTATTGGATTATAAAGGTTTACTTTAGATAGATATAGAGAATAGATATGTTCTTCAAGATTTTATTCCAACATGAATTTCTATTTATCAAAATCTATTTTTCTACGGATTTTTATTCATATGCTAAAGATATATTATTTTGGAAATAGTTTTGGAAACAGCATTTTAATATGAAGCTTAAGAAAAGAGTAAACCTTTCAAAAGTGCATAGTTAAAGGAAAATTTCCATTTCAAATATTGCAGAATAAAAATTCAGAGTGAATAAGATTAATTTTATGTTTGATACAGTAGCATAATGTCATAGAGGAATAACAAAGGGAAATTAATGGAAAAGAATAATCCTATATAAAAGTCACTTGGCTTCTATCCCTCCCTCCCTCTCTTCTTCAATACCTTCACCCACATTAGCCTATAGGACAACAATATGCTATCTATTTAGCTGCCCAGAGCCTATTTTCTTTCACTTTGTGAAAGTGGTTGTCTTTTAAAAATTGATAGGTTTACCTAAACTGAAAGGAGGAGGAGATATGGAAACACAACAAAGAAAATGATTTAAACTGCAGCAGAGGATGAACAAATGAGGGGCACAGTGACTGGGACATATGGTTGAGAGGATCCGACAATTTATAAAGTGAGTCTTCAAATCTCTGAATATTAAGATGTATAGTAGTGAATTTCTATAAAATGAGTTAGACCTATATGATCCTTTTTATGCCAAAGTAGAGTTCACATTAGATATTAAGATATATATTTATAGTATTTATTCAAGAAAAGAAGGAAGATTATTTGCAAATAATATTTCTAGGTAATTTTTTGTACCTCATTTTCAAATTTTCTAAACAAATCATGCAATGGTAGTGTATTTAAAGAACAGTAAAACAAAAAGATCTTTTTTTTTTTTCTAAGTAGTTTCCACAATTGACTATTATACAAGCATAGATCTTAGGGCTACAACAGAGCCAAAGAGATTATATGGCCCAGCTCTGAATAGGTAATGTACTATTATTTTCATAGGTGAGGTAACTGAAGACTTGAGGAAAAAACAAAACAAACAAACAAACAAACAAAAAAAAAACCTTTCCATTTGCTTTTCCTAATACTGCTTTTCTACATTTACAGATTCTTCCCACTCTAATAGTGGTGAATGTTTCCCAAAAAAAGACATGAGCCCACAATGTTTTTCACTGGGTTTTTTTTGTTTTGTTTTGATGTCATTTAGTTCATTATTTGAACAAGTAAGATGGTAGGCAAATTTTTTTGATGATTACAAAATTATTATCCTAATGAAAGTTTTAAAAATTACTTGTTTATCAAACTGAGTCCACTAATCTTATTCCTGAACACCCTAATTTCCTCAATAACAGAGAAAACACCCTACTAGTCAATCATATTTGTTGATTTCCTAATAGTTAACCCAGTTTATTTTAAAATATCTATTATGACATTTGTGGTTCCCTTATACAAAATGTCTGAAAAGTCTTGAACTTCAGTAAGTTCAAACCTGAACTAAGACTTTTAGCACAGTGTGTGTGCGCACATGTGTGCATGCAGCTTCATTACTTCTGTGGAGAAACAAAGGGATTTTTTAGATCACAGGTCTGCTAAACAGCAATTTTGGAGTACTTTAAGATGCTATTTAGCTAAATGAATCACCAGGATTGGCTTGTATATTCAAAGTGAGGGCTGAAAACACTCCAAAATATTCTCAAAGACGAATTATATTAAGCCTTTTGCAATATTTTCTTTCAATATGTCTAATGAAGTAAGATAAAGTAGTGAAGATATTAGAGTAGATCATAAAGATCCATTTCAATAATTAAGAAACCTGTAAGTTTAAATCTAAAATCTTTTTTTTTTTAAAAGGATGTCTTTGGGGACAATTTCATTTCTCAGTATGTGTGTCATACTTAATTAGTTACAGAAAGCTAAAGATGCTATGCTTATCATTTTTAACTAGAAAGGCTGTCTACAAATCACAAATTAAATTCCTTCACTTGATCCAGAATAAATAGCAATACAATGATATAGACACATTGCTGGAAAGTCAATTGTTACATAATAGCAAATTTACTATATTTTAAAATAATTTATAATAGGTTCTTCTTTTAAAAGTGGAATCCATTATCACAGCCAATAAAATAAACAGCACACTACAGGATGTGCAGCAAGGTTAACGGTTGAATACTTTGCATCAGAATGCAGCTGTTTGTGAATATATTGCTAAATGCTACATCAATTTAAGATCTAATAAATCATTCATGAAAAACAAAACTGTGGAATATCTTGTGAAGCAGCTTTAAACCCTATAGCCTTTATCAAAGATGCTTGATTCAATGAAGTTCGTATAGCACTCAGCCTCCATTATTAAGTGATGCTGAGAACTGTCACTAAGTCAGTTCTACTGAAGAAGGGAAAAATGGAAAATTGAGAAAATCAGAAAATGGACCAATCATCTGACCAAACACAAAGCAACAATAGGTACATATCCACAAAAAAGAAATTTAGATTATTTCTTTCATCCATGTCACTAAAGCTAGAAAGTGAGCCTTGTTTTTCCAGAACAAAAATGCCCCAAAAAGCCCAACATTACCATAGCCAGACCTATGCAACATCCTCATAATAATGATGAAGAGCATTCTATGCAGAGTGTTCTATTTGCAGCAGTGATTCATTGTGAACATGAAAAAATTGCTGACACGTTGAGAAGATATTTTCCCGTAAAAGGTTGAAGTCCTTAAGCAGCAAAAAACACCAACGTCCATCATCTTTAAACCCTATTGATTTCTGGTGAAGATTTAAAAGGCTGTTTACTTATTTCCCATCATTTCTGTCAGAGCTGTAACAGTTCTCTTCCCACTGAATAAACCTCTCATGATCCTCCTGGTGATTAAGGTCAGACAAAATGTCAAACTCCTAATGCTAAGTGCTTTCACATTAAAAATTAATATCAAATCACCAAGTAAAATCCAAACAAGAAGTCAGACATGTAAACAGTACACAAAAAGGGTCAGAGTGACCATTACAGAATATAGGCACAGAACAGGCATGGGAAAATGGTTTGGCAACAGGTAAGAAAGAACCCTTCTTTTCACTCTGGCATTCAGATAGCCCTTCTGTCTTTTAGGAACTAGCCTATGTTTGACCTAAATCTCTTACTAAGAATAGTTTGCAGGAAACTTCTAAGTCCTGAAACAGATTCATCCCATATGATTAACAGCATATGATTTGTTGTTTGGTGTTATAATCAGCATCGATTTATTGAAAAAAAAAAAGATGATTACACAGATGGAAATACACGTGTCCTTTGTCTAGAGCCATAGACAGCCTATAATTGGGGTATAATTAGCCTAATTTGTCAGGGTCAACTGATAACCTTGGGCAAATAGCTGATAGCTCTAATAAAAAAGGACCTGGCGTTTAGGGTGAATAAGCAAAAGGCGCCCCATGAACCTTTTGTTAGACCTAGGGAATAGGAAATGAAAGAAAAATATTGCATTTATAAAGTGCCTATCATGTAGCAGGCACTGTGCTAAACTCTACAAATTTGATCCTCACAATTACCCTGTAAAAGATAGGCATTGCTACCACCGTTTTGTAGTTGAAAAAATTGATATAAACAAAAGTTAAGTGCCTCAGTGTTACAGAACTGATGTATTTGAACTTAGATCTTCCAGACTTTAGGTGTGGCACATTTTTTATTGTACCACCTAATAGTTTCAAATCCTTTTAAGTTTCTTTAGAGTTATCCTTTATTTAGGAAGGCAATATATATGTGAATGTATATGAAGTACTTAGAGGATCAACCAATAGAAATTTGGATCTATGCCAAAGAGTAGCCCTTTTGATCCAGCAGTGTTACTACTGGATCCATACTACTTTGATCCAACAGTGTCACTACTGGATCACTAAGAAATCATAAAATAAGGAAAAATACCCACCTGTGCAAAAATGTTTGTAGCAGCCCTTTTTATGGTGGCAAAGAATTGGAAATTAAGTGGATTCCCATCAATTGGGAAATGGCTGAATAAATTCTAGTATATGAATATACTGAAATATTGTTGTTCTATGAGAAATGATAAGCAGATTGATTTCAGAAAAGCCTGCAAAGACTTAAATGAATTAATTTTGAGTGAACTGAGCAAAACCAGAAGAATACTGTTTATTATAACAGCAAGATTGTGTAATAAAGAACTGTGATGTTAAGGGATAGGCCAATTCTCTGAGAGCCATAACAGCTGTGCTGAAGGCACTGCAAGATAGCCTTTGCTTACAGGTGTTGCAGACTGGGAATGAGATAAATTGGAAGCAGAGAGAAGAGGAGAGAGGTCAGGCAAAGCAACAGCCTCTCAGAGAACAGCAACTGCCTCTCCGTCTCCTTGTATCATCCTCTCACAAGAGGAGATCCATTCTGGGTTGGATCTCCAGCAGCCAATGTCAGGTGGCTCTCATGTATTCCAACAGCTCTCCCGTGTATTCCAACACTGTGAATGACTTAATTCTTAGCAATGTGATGATCTAAGACAATTTCAATAGAGTTAGAATGGGAAATGCATACAGAGGGAGAATGTGGATCAAACCATGATATTTTCACCTTTGTTGTTTGTTTCTTTGCTTTTTCTTTCTCATGACTTTTTTTTTTGTTCTGATTTTTCTTTCACAATAGGATGAATATGAAAACATGTTTTAGATGATTGTACATGTATAATCTGTTTCATATTGTTTGCTGTCTTGATAAGGGGAAGGGAGAAAAAATCTGAAACTCGAAATCTTACCAAAAATGAATATTGAAAATTATCTTTACATGTAATTGGCAAAATAAAATAATACTGCGAGAAAAAAAAGTAATAGCAGAAAATATACTTTAGTTGCTATTTAAGATGAATAAATGGAGAAATCTTTGGCTTTTATGCTTTATAGTGAGGATTTTGTTAGTTGTTAAGCAGCTAGGAAGTACAGTAGATAGATACTGAATCTGCAGCCAAGAAGACCTAAATTCAAATCTGGTCTCAACACTTACTAATCATGTGGCCCTGGTAAATCATTTAACCTCTTGAGTTTCAATCTTTCCCAGGATAGTTATGAAGGTAATATTGCAACATCTGTAAAGTCCTTAGCAAACGCTGTAGTGTGATATAATTAGTTGATAGTTATTAGAATCTTGAAAAATGAAACAAATTTGTGTTCTAAGCAGGGAGCAATATCAACCGAAAATAGGTTGATTAATAGGTTTGTAAGACTACAGACAATTAACTATACCAGTATGGAAAACTATTGTTTGTTTATATATATACACATACACATATATTTATGATAGTTAATATTATTAATTATAAGCCTAAGTTTTCTCATCTTTCACATGAATATTTTCATTTCTATATTTTCACAAAGTTAATGCTAGGACAGAACTGTGCAAATTGCATGAGTAATTTTTAAAAAAATATTATGCAGAATGGCAAGATTTTTTTCCTGTTTACATCACTGAAGAATATATTCCTATTACTTTTTTATATCCCATTTAAGCTACATCTCTAAATTATTTAAACATCTGTCCCATTTGCTTTGCCCCCATCCTAGTTTAAGGCCCTTATCACTCTCTTGTTAGAACTATCCTAAGAGTTTTCTATCATTCACTGTTCTAGTCTCTCCCTTTTCCAACTTGCTACTGAATAAATAATTTTCCTGATGTACACCACTCTCTTACCTGATAGAGCTGCTTGAGTGCTATTTAAGTCCTATTGCTCAATGAATAAAAATTCCAAAGTTCACAACTGTCCTTTCCATGCATTTTTATTCTCTTATATGCCATATATATTGAAATTGGATTTATTTGTTCTTTGATTTTGCTTGTCCTCTCCTGCTTCTGTACCTATGTGCACATTCTCTATATCTGGACTAGAATCTATTCCTCATGTTCCTATCTTTGTCCAACACAGTGCCATATACACAGTACTCGTTTTACTATATCAGCTGAACTGAAATGCTCTTCCATTTGAGGCTCACCTAAAGTGTCATCTTCTTCATGATATCATTCCTAATCACTCCCAACGAGAAAGTGATCCCTCCCTCTATGAATCTATCATGCCACTGTTAAATTTTTCCTTTTCCAATCTGATGACTATTATTTATATACATATCCCATAGAATTCTAGTGTCCATTCTTCCCCAGCTAGACTCAAACCTCCTTGAAGTAATAATTTTCATCTCTTTATTTCTAGGATGTCTCATACAAAATAAGAACAATAACTACCAACACCACCCACCACACTAACTTTTATTCAAACATAAAACAATTATTTTGCCTATTTAAAGGACAATATATGAAATATGGGAATAAATAGCAATAAAACAATGGGCCTGATTGCTTCTCTCTGAACCCCATCAAAAATATCTTAAAATGATAATAACAACAGCATTATCAAAACTTTTTAATTTTTCTGGATTTACAGATGTAAAAATCTCTGAACTACAAATACAGGTCACAAAATATTTTAGAAAACTCAATCAATAATCTGCATTGGAATTAGACCATTATCATAAACTGTACTCTTACAGTTACCTAGTCATAACATTGATTCATTAAAACAAGCAAAGCATGAGAACAATGTTATTATTAGATGATACCAAACCACAACATCACAATCTACAAGTTACATGGAATGAAAAGCTTAAAAATACGGAGACAGATCTGAAAAGATTAAAATCACATGAGAACAAGATAAAGTGTGTGTGTGTATGTGTGTGTGTGTGTGTGTGTGTGTGTGTGTGTGTGTGTGTGTGTGTGTGTATGTGTGTGTAAAATCTCAATTCTGTTTGCTATTGGAATTTTATCAAGGATTCTTTCAGTGGGCCTACAGAGAATGAACTTATATCCTAATATTGTTATTAAAATACAAAAAATGTTTTTTTTAAACAACTTATTCAAAAGCATTTAGAACATTATATACAAAACAATAAGAGGAATGCAATTTATTCCATAACTGTTCTTATCTGAATCTAGTAAAAAAAAAAAAAAGGAGAAAATAGCAATATTAACAAACATTTTAGAGAACTCAACTAATAAACTATCAGAAACAGATAATTATCATAGACTACCTGCAATTATTACAAATGTTATTTACATAACATTTATCTGTAAAAACTTAAAAACATTTCTAATAGATAACACTAAATCAAGTAGTCAAACTTTCCAAGCTACTTGATGCAAATGCTTTCAAAATATAGACATTTAGCAGAGGATGTTAAAACCATGTTGAAACAGAATGAGGATCTGATCATCCTAGTCTGCTATTGAAACTGTACAGAGGATGCTTTCATTAAGATTACAGAAGATGGGTTTATATACTTAAAATTTTTACTCCAGTACAAAAAAGCAATTATTTTACCCAGGATGCAAATATATAAAAAAGTATACAAAGAATTGTGCTAGAACTGTTTCCATCTGAGAAATAGATGATAATGTTGATAAACTATATTAGATCCAAATCTTTATCACACATGACACAGAACTATGGCCCATAATCATCTAGACATATAATATTTATCTACAAAAGCTTAACAACAAAAATACTCATCATCTTTACACTATGTAGAATATAAAATGTTCACAAGAAATCAAAATCATGTCTAAATTAGATAAAGTATATCATCCTTATTATCCTGTGTTATTAAAGTTATTTCAAAAAAACTTTCTCTGAGTTTAAATCAATTACATCCAGTATGTGAAATTCTAATACTTTATTTTACTTACAGAAATCAATTATTTTATCTATCTCTGCATTATGGTAGACTAATATGAACCATACGAGGTTAATAGAAGGAAAGGGACTTGTTCTTTACTGTTCCTATCTGAAATCCATTAAAAAAAAGTGAGAACAACAACATAACAGTTGACATTTATGTAACATGTTAAGATTTGCAGGTGTTTTAAATATATACTTTCATTTAATTCTCAAAACACTATGAGGTAAAAGTTATTATAATCTCATTTCTATTAATAAGGAAACTAAGGTTGAAGTAAGTTAGTAACTTGCCTATCAAGGCAGTGGACTGAAGAAGAGGCAAGTCTTCCTGACTTAGTCAAAAGCTCTATCTTTTATATCAAACTTTGTAATACACTAAAAGAAGCAGCTCTTTCCCTAATAAACTAGAATGGTCCAGAAATCAAACTCAACTTCAGGGAAAGATAAAATGTTTCCATTTTTACCACCAAATATACTACCAAAGTCCAGCAAAGAAAGAACTTATCTGGGAACATCTCTAACAAATGCCACTGGAAGGCCTTTTTCATTAGAAGCAGCATTCTTATATTAATATATTATTTATTTGTCATTTTGTATTTTAACTTTTGATATGTATCACCTCAACTAGCTTAATCCTTGTAAGGCAGGGACAGTCTATCTGATTTTCTACAGAATATAAAACAGTGCCTTATAGTACAAAAGTCTAATTCCCAATTGGGTGCTTTTATCTTTAAACCATGATGTCTTCTTTTTATGCCTTATTTTATGGAGTGTGGGCTAATTAGTTGAGATTTAAGCCCATTTCTCAATAGTCTTATATTATAACAAACACATATGACATAAGTGACATTTCAAAGAAAATAAATTAGGTTCATAACAATAAGCTTCCTCTTGATCTGGATTGGTCATTTTGCAGTGTTTACCACTGATTTCAAGGAGTATTAGGCAAGAAAATGTGAATGGCTTTGTTCCTTATGAGAAAGTCAATTCAAGGCAAATGTCCTATTTCCAATAGATTAATTATAGCATATTCTTTTGACACTATGCATTATAGAATTCTTCACATGGACCCCAAATGAAATCCTACAAATTCTTCAAAATCCCTCTCAAGTTCCATCTATTTAAGAAATCAGCTATCATAAAATCATCAATACTCATCTCTCCACTTATCCTGTACTATATACTTGATAGTATTTGATAAAACAGTATAATATATCATATGACTATAAAACAATAGAGGTTGCTTCTTATATGCATATATATTTATACAATTATTGTACTGCACAAGAAAAGTCAAATCAAACCAGTTTTAAAAAAAAAGAAGCAGAATAAAATGCAAGCAAGCAACAATTAAAAGAGTGAAAATGCTATGTTGTGAACCACATTCAGTTCCCATGGTTCTCTCTCTGGGTGTAGATGGCTCTCTTCATCACTGAACAATTGAAACTGGTTTGAATCATTTCATTGTTGAAGAGACCCATGTCCATCAGAATTGATCATCATATAATTTTCTTATTGCCGTGTATAATGATTTCCTGGTTCTACTCATTTCACTTAGCATCAGTTCATGTAAGTCCCTCCAGGCCTCTTTGAAATTATCCTGCTGGTCGTTTCTTACAAAACAACAATATTCCATAACATCATATATCATAACTTATTCAGCCATTTTCCAATTGATGGGCATCCATTCAGTTTCCAATTTTTTGTCACTACAAAAAGGGCTGCCACAAACATTTTTGAACATGTGGGTCCTTTTCAATGGAGATTGCTTTTGAAAAAGAGTAGGATAAACTACTTGTACTAATGAAAATAAGTTAAGAAAAGACAGGGGAAAAGCTATGATTCAGAAGCCATCACCATCCTTCCTTGCTGGGTGCAGAAGACTTAGGAGGAAGCCAAGGTTAATAAATGTTTGCCAAAGTTATTTTTTTTTTATTATCTTTTTCCTAATACAACTACAACTACATTATTTCTTCAGAATTCTTTTGTGATTCTGGTCTGACTTCCATTTTCTTTTGTGACTTAGTCACCAAACCTTTTATCAGAGGGCCTAATAAATACTCACATCAAATAGTTTGAATCAAATCTTTTATAACATCTGCCTGCCTAAATGGAGGTGCTAATGAGTTGTGAAATGGCTCAAAGGGAAGCAGGCAGCAGGTCAACCAGTCAGAGGAGGAGAGACAAAAGATCTAAATAATCTATCCCCTAGAATAATCAAGACTTGATTATATTAAGAAAAACTTGATGTCAGTGAAAAATACTGAATGATGATGAACCTCCTGGGGAAAGTAGTAGAAACTCCTATATTTAGAACAAAAGAAAGTCAGCTAACTCAGGCAATACTGCATAGTGAAAGATAGTTTCCACCCTAATACAAGCCTGCAGAACTAATTCTTATTTAAGTTGCATCTCTAATTTCAATGGGTATCTGAATATTATCTGCATAAACATCTTTAACATATATATCTGTGTATATGTGTGTGCAACATACAAAAAGGCCTAACAATAATACATGGCATGATCTAGGAAGATACAATTACTTTGACATGAGAAATAGGACCCGAAATTTTGAAATCTACCTTATATCCTCAAACTGTATTAAACAAAATACTTTCCTTAAGAAAACACATGCAAATTTTTTTTACCCTAAATTTTATTTTTTCCTATTGGCAACACCTACATTTTTATCTAATAAAATTTTATAAGCAGTTTATAATTTTCACTCATTTCCTTATTACCTAGAATTTTTAGCATTTACCAAAAAAAAAAAAAAAGAAAAACCCACCCATGAAGAATTCTGTAAAACAAAAAAAACTCAAACTCTTTACAAAGTTAAAGAGATTAAAAAAATTAATTATCTTTTATAGAACATGAACATGCACACAAAGCTTCTAAAGTAGGATGAATAGTCAGGTTAAACTTTTAAAATAGTTAATCAAAAGAAGAATAGAATGTGGAAATGGTCATGTTTAATGTTAGCATAAGACAGAATTCAAGCAGCTTCTTTTTCACTTGATATAAAAGATAACTTCTATTTGAGATTATTCTAGAAAATTTTTATAAAATATTTTTAATATTGTTATAATGATATTAAAAAGTGATACTTTCAAACATATAATGCAGCTATTATTATATTGACAAATATCTCTTTTGTTCTCACCTATTTGTTTGAATACAGGAAAATGCGAATTACATTCTTTGTTACTAAAAGAAATCAAAAAGCATTTTATATGAGTTTTGCATAGCAATGATTTCACTTTAGTTTCATTTGCTATACACTCAATAACTATTTAAAGATTTAATAAAAGATATTTAAAACAAACTAATTATGAGGAAAAAAAGAATAGGCTTCAAAATAAAATGTATTTATTCTAATATTAGGGTACACAGGTGGAAGTAAAAAAAAGAGTTCAATGTGCACATTCCTTTAGGAAGAGTTACCCCAGAAAACACTAATTTGGGAGGCTATATTGATTATTGATGCTAAAGTCTTTGCTCTGATTCAAAGACAAAGAAGGAAATCATCACAAAATGGTCTGTTAAGTGAATGAGATTAACTTCTTTTTGACATATGTTATGAGTAAGTTATGAGTAGAACCTTTAATATAAATCCTTCAAAGTGAAATGCTTGCACTATGCTCTAACAATTTATATGTGCACAATCAACATCATTTCATTCTGGAATGGAAGAACTACACAAAACTATTATTTCAAGTACCAAGTGAACTCAATGGTAGGAGGAGATAAGTTAATGATCCACTGATCTTAATACCTCCTAAATGAAATCAGTTCTTTTCTTCCTATATAAAACCCTGCCAGATATCACATTCAGATGTTTAGTGGTTTTTCTCATTATTTACCTAGGACCAAAAAAATCCCCAACAATTACCCATAGGTCTTTGTTTCCCCCCCCCTCTGAATCTGTGCCCCCAATTCCCTTTTTTGCACACACATCTGCAAACTAGAAATTATTTTTTTTGTTTTGCAAAAGAGAAGAGAACATTACAGGCATTACAAAACTGTTCAAATTGTTTGTTAAGTTATACATTATAATTAGTTTGGCAGAGCTAATACAAATCACATTTACAGACTAACAATAATAAAATTGAAGTACCAGTTAAATATCCAAAATAATTAAAGGAATCATTTTTAGCCTGGCATAATTAGCTAATTCACTTTACAAGCATTTATTAAAATGAATTCACATGTTATTATTCCATAGGTAGTTACACAATAGTGTTTATACAGGAAAAAAATAATGAACCAAACTCTTTGTATCCAGCCCTCCACAATTAAAACGAAGACTCCCCAAGTAATATCAATCTAGGATAGACTAATTAAGTTTGGTTTGATAACCATTCATTTCTTCTATTGCCTCTGAGCAAATTGTTTATTAGAGAAAGTTATTTTACACAAATCAAATCAAACTGGGTAAACCATTATATTTGAAGGAAACTTTAGCCATCAGTCAATTAATCCATCATTTTCTCCAGACACTATTGTTTAACAAGCAGATCATATTATCAACAATTTAGATATCATATGATTCAATTATAACAGCAAATTTATTGACAGTTTCTCTAATACTTTTATTATGAGTAAATTCAGAATTTTCTTCACCTTATGTGAACAAATCCAATCTAATCTTGGTCTTATAGCTGAACATCTAGGAAGCATAATGCAATATACTACAGAAGCACCACTGGTTTAAAATGTATTTTATTTTAAAATAAGAAATACTCCAAGCATATTAAAATGTGTTAATAACATAAAATAATATTTTAATATGCCAAAAGCAATACAAAATAAATTTCTTTTCTCTTTGAAATACAGAAATGTAATTTGACATGTCATATACAAATTACCTTCAACAATTCAAATATTTATTAAATGTCTACTATGCACAAGGCACTGAATGATGAGGGACATAAAGATAAATTAGACAGTCTGCCCTCAAGGAGCTTAGAGTCTAGTTAGGGATATAAATCATGCTGAAAAATACCTAGAAAATAAAATACAATGTGATGAATAGAAAATAGTTCAAGTTCATTCTTTGAGTTCAAAGAATGGAATAATTGGATTTGCTATAGCAAGTAGACAAATTTGGCACTTATTTATTTGGGTATTTTTCAAAGCAACAAGAACAGGAAGTGCTGTTCAAAGCATAATTTGATCTATTAGGTTTCTAAAACCAGACGGTTACTGATCATAGTGGAATAATGAGATTATTTCTCTAGTCCTAGGGGGCACTATGTAAGTCTGTCTAATCACTAGTATATACATGACATAATATATCACATGAAATCCCTAAATTAAATGTGATGTTTTTATTTAATTTCAAAATAAATACCAAATACCTACAGATGCACATTATAAGCTTGATACGAATAAATATGAACTACAAAATTTAGCTTTTGATTATTTTGCTGCATTTTTATTATTTAGTGTGTTTAGCCTTATTTTCCTGATCAAACCATACATTCCTCCAGGGAAGAGGCAGTAGTGTTTTCACAACTTTTAGCTGAATTTTGAGCACACCAAAAGTGCTCAAGAAAGACTTAGAATCATTTTATGTAGACCTAAAAGTACAACTCGTTTGTTTTAAGGATGGGGAAATGTGGCCTTAAAAGGTGAAGTAACTTGCTTTGGGTCATGACACAGACTAACAACACAGACAAAGTCAGATATCTTGATTATATGTTAAATGTTTAGCACAAAGAATGAAAATTCATTCGGTCATTCTAACATTTAAGTTTCTGCTAAATATAATGCATTGTGAGGAATTCTAGGGAATATGAGTTTAAAATTTAAAAATACATAATACCAGAATCATAATTCGCTTGGAACTGATGAGGATTTGTTCTGTACTTATGTCAATTATATCTTCCTGGGTATACTTTGTGTCTATATTTCATAAATCATAGTTTTCTGGATATATGGAGTATATATGATGTCAGGAAATTCCCTTGGGAATGAATTGTCCTTCACTGAAACCTACCTCTTTTCCCATCAGATAATCAATTTTCTGCACTACTACATATAACCAAACAAAACCTTGTTTAAAATCAACATGCCCAAATAAGTGGCTAGTGCCTAGCCTTATGTGATGAGCCTAGAGGGATTGTGAGAGTACATTCTAACATTTAAACAAATTAATATGAATGATATAATACATAATTACCACATTTTCATGATAAGACGTTCCAAATGAAGAAGAAAAATACTGACTTTTGTCTTCACTTTGTTAACAATGATAAATAGATCTGCATCTGACAAAGTGGTCTCAAAAAAGTATTTTATGTTGCAACCTTCTTAGGAAAAGATATTTTTTTACTCACATGATATAGGACACTTTCCCCACAGAACCAACTACTTACCATTAAATACTGGGGAAACTCATCATGAGTGATCAATTACATTTTTTTTTCCCTTGAAACTGGCTAAATTTTTGTATTTTGGTAAAGCATTTTATGGAAAAGGATAGAAAATATTCTGCTTTTGAACATTTGGATATAGAATGAAAGCTACTTTTTAAAACTTTGTGATGGTCTGTAATGCTGACTATCTTTGAACAAAGCATGGGTTTGTTGGAATTTTGGTTATCTTTTTGGACTTGGTTGTCCATGACAAAAAAGATGATGCCCCCTCTGGAGTGGGTTATTACAATCATAAAATGGCTCTTAGAAAACATTTAGCCTACTGTAGTTTTACAGGCATTTTATTTATAGTTATAATTAAAAAAGGCAATGTAAAAAAGGACACTCATTTTGAACCTTTTAATCCAAAGAGAATTCAAATGCGAGTGCTACTGAGTAGAGATATCTGTTCATAGAAAAAAATCATTTTACATGTTTTTTTTAACATTATTGTGACATTAAAAAAGGGAGCTTTTTTCTTCTGCATAAGCAATTCACCAGATCTAACCATCTATGTTACAACATTTGTTACAAATGTGTTTTTGAGTGCTGAAAATTCATTAAAATGGAAAACAACTAATATCTACATATGATGATTTATTTCAAAAAGTATTTAAAAGGAAATGAAAGGTGAATTCTTTAAAAGGAGAGAATACTTTTGCATCATAAATGAGAGAAGGGTTTTTTTGTTTTGTTTTGTTTTAAAGCAGAGGTGATATGTCCATGTGATATGTCCAATTCCTGAAATAACAAATAATACAAATAGAGGTAAATTAATATATTTGGATGTTCCATACACACTAAGTAATATGACCTGAAATTTTTATAATACTTTTTAAAATAATACTTTTAAAATAAGAACTAAAAGTTCTTCATATCCATGAACACATTTTCCCTCATATTTTCATAAAGTAATAATCATATTACTATGTTCCATATAAAAAGTGCTGACTGAACAAACTGTTTAAGATAACCTGATCATCTCACTCTAAGATCAAAGCTTTTCTTACTATAATAGGCCAGTATCTTCATTGAGTTATTCAACAACTATTTATTGAGCATTTAATGTATATACAGCACTATTTTAGACGCTATAGGGATAAAAAATGGAAGATTTTCTAAGAGAAATTTTTTTCAAGTTGATTTTATCTCCCCATAGTCTATATTTATTAATAATAACTATACTCAGGAACCAGTGTAGTCTTACACATCAAAGAAGCATTTATCAGGACCAGCAGCAGAAGAGAATAGAAATGATAGATATATTGTTTGAATATTTTTTGTAGCATTTCCTGGTAATATAAATATGGGTTTCCAGCGAAAGAATAGGCAGAATAATTTTTACTGAATGGGCATAAAAAGCATTTTGTATAAATAAGAAGAATAACCAGGCTACCTTAAAGTCTGACTTAAAAGATAGATGATTTGGAGTTAGATGATCTTGATTCAAGTTTTATCTCGACACATAAGGAAATGATCATGGGGAAGTCATTTAACCTCTTAGCATCCCAGGCAACTTTCTAAAACTATAAGTTCTAGAGAAGTTCTTATCTATACCAGTAGAAGTTTCTATACTAGGAGTTCTTCAAACCAAGAAAGTCACATCTGAACAAAAACAATCAATTCTAAATTTTTTTGTCTACTACTTGTGTTGATATTGAGTTTTTGATATGTTATATTTTCAACTCTTCTATCTGTACCTCTCTTCTGGTTCCTTCAAATGGTGAAAGTGATTAAAATAATGGTTTATAAAAAGATACTTTTTAAGGATTGGAACATAGCTGATATAAGGGAAAGAGAAATAATAATAGAAAATTTGTCTTTTATCACCATCACTATAAAAAAAACACTTAATTATTGGATATGACATTGTTTGGAACAAATTAAACTAGGAACATATAATTAAAAAGAGTTAAAAATGACAGATTATATGTGTATATAAATACATATGTGTACATACATGCATGTATGCATACCTTTACCTATCAACTTACAATTAACAATATTCTTCCTAAAAATAACCCTATAAGGTGTGCAGCCTAAGCACAGTGCTACCATGTTTTAAATGATGAAACTAATGGATACAAAGGGAAAGTGATTGCCAAAAATAATACAGTTAGCAATTACTGGAGTTATAACTTGAATTATGGCTTTCTTATTTCAAAATCAGAATGCTTTTTCTGCTTTTTGCCTGTTCTCTTTCTCTCTGCTAAATATTAATATAAAAAAAAGAAAAAATTTGTATCATGTACTTAATGTTTAAATTGCATATGAACTGACATACACAGTATGTTTTGCATTAGACCTAGGATTTCAGTGGTGGAGAAACTTCCAGTTAGAAAACTGTTTCTACCAATACAGCCCTTAGCATTTGTTCTGCAACTTAAAGTCTAAAGAACTATATAAGTATTTTATAGTGGTCCTGTACCTTAAATAGACATTTATTTTCTACTAATGATGCCTATTTGTGGTGTGGCCTTGGGGATTTCCTACAAAACTTAAAAGTATTTGAGGATGGGTCCTATAATGGACTAAAAGCTTGTCATCCAAGGACCAATCTAACTATAAAGATTCACCACCAGATTGCCAACTGAAAGATCAAAATTTTGGTCACAAAAAAGTCTAAAGGCCCTACAATAACCAAAAAGTTGTTATTTTCTGCGTGGGTAGATTATACCAATGAAATCAAAGGTAATTGAAGCATATTATATATATATATATATATATATATATATATATATATATATATATATATATATATATATATATATGTACATATATATATATATGCATATATATAAATTATCCATAGAAGTTGATATTTATATACACATTGATAAGCTGGCATTTATTAAATACCAAAGAGTATGTATAAATGCATAATATATGTATACATGTGTGAACATACACATGCACATAATTATAAAATATATAAATTATAAGATATATATCATGTCTTTAACTTTTAAATACTGAATTATACATACAAACATTCTCTACTTTCTGAGAAAGTAGCATACTAAGGTAGAATGGGACAAGAAAGATTCAGAAAGAAAGGCATTACTTTTGTCCCATTTAATCTAGAAACAAATCTCTGGTAAAGAAATTTTAGTAAAGGTTTGAATGAGAAAAGGGCAAAAATTTGATAACCTTAGCAGAAGATTAGATACTGAAGTTGGGAAACTATTTTCAGTCCTTCTTATGCTAATAGATTGGTTTCTGGGTCCAAAGTTGCAGCCTCCAGGAAAATGGTGGAGATCAGGAATTGGTAATCTATAGCTTGAAAGTCAAATGCATCCACAGGTGAGCTAAGAATGAATTTTACATTTTTACATATAATAAACTTTTATTGTAAAATGTAAAAAAAATTCCCAGCCCAAAGGCACATGTGGCCCACTTGCCCTAAGAGTTTTAGTTTCTTTTGCCATCGCCTTTGTTCTAAAATTGCCTCTCCTTTCTATAGCTCAATTTTTTTTTACCTGCCTCCCTTGTCTATTTTGACTTCCTCATTACCTTAAAAACTTTTATCAATTTATCATTTACTCTTCTGTAGGATTAAGGATCTCAAAGTCACCCTCTGAAACTGATAAAAACACATTCTGAAAAGAATTCACCAGGGTTAAAAGATTAAGTGATATTGCTTTTAGGGTGGCATTTGTTGTGTTTTTTTTTTTTTTTTTTGACTATCATAAGTAAATTACAAATTTATCTTAAAGGTAAAAATGTATACCACCATTCTATAAAAATTAATGTTATATAGAACCAGTTCATGCACTATACTTTGTGATTTACTGCCATAAAATACAGACTCAGAAGACAAACAGAAAGATACAAGTGGCTAAAGAATACTGTAAAAACAGTAAAAACAGGAACACTCTTATAAAACTTTTAGCAGATAATTTTATTTTGATCTATTTCTCCAAAACTTAGCTGAATAAGGAAATAAGCTGAATGCTGGATAAAGGTCACAACTTTCCTAAAGTTTGCTAAGATAAAATACACATATTTTTATCATTTGAAAGACATAATTATCCTTAATATTCTATCAATGTAGGTCAGCACTTTCAAAGAAATTTTCTTTTCTCTTTCCCTTTTCTAGTTCCCTCAAATGTGCTAATGACCATTTCTGAAATGAATCAAAAGAAAGTTCTCTGGAAAGAAGTGCTTAAGTTCAGAACTCTCAAGATTTACATAGATTTTAGATGAATTGAGTCACCAGACAAGTTATGGAAATTCCTCGAGCATGTTACTTTCATTCTATAGGTTTCTGTATCTGCATCTTTAAATTAAGGTGTTATGAAGAAGTTCTGCCTTGAGTATTTTATGAGTCTATGGCTTCATGATTTTTTTCACTGAGGATTTTAAGAACATAATTGTTTCAAGTGGCCTAAATACAGATATAACTTGAAAATGATTATTCTCTCCTATATTAAGAGCCAATTATTGAATTAGGAGTAACATTCTTTCCCCTTTCTGCTTCATCACTCAGAAATAAGCCCCGATAGATTATTTAGGCTACCTTTGAAATGTAGGGCTGATAATGAAAAGGAAAACTCAGATTTGTTCAAAAAGTAAAAGAACTTTTAGTCTAGGTAAATTGAGGGATTCTGGCCCACTGGCCAAAATGGATTCTCCCTTTTGTTTTAACTTAGGCAGGTATGATATGAGTATAAACAAGTTTCTTTGAGTAAGACTGAGTGATCAGTTACATTCCCCAGTTCCTCATTAGAATAAGCCCACCTATCATCATAATATACATTTTCTCAATCAGAGTTGATTACTACTTTCAAGAACTCTTCCAAAAGCATATAAAGGTTCAGTGAGCAACATGAGGGGATCTTTGACATTTGAAAGTGCCACTGACCCCTTTATTAATTACTGTTAGCATAATAAAATGATTAATTACCCAGAAACTATATTTTTTGAATTTTACATGTTACAGACTAGAGAACTTAGCATAATGCCTGGCACATAGCAGATATTTAATATATGCTTATTGATTAACTAGAGATGTATCACAACTCCTCTTAAAATTTTTCTACACAGAACTTGCCATTGTAGTAGGAAAGTAATTCAACAAGTATGTAAGTTTCATACTACTTATAAGGAAGGGCCCATTTCCAGTTATAAATAAAACATAAAACTTATACATAGAAAGATTCTGATAATGTCAGAATAACTATGAGCTTAATGCTTAAGTGGTTCGGGGGAGGGTATATTATAATCTGAAAATAAAATATCCTTTTTTGAGATTGGTTCTTTTTACAGGGAATGATTATTATTATTGTTAAGAATTTATATACAATTTATATACAAAATACCTTATAATCATTACCAGTTACAATATGTTTATAAAAATAGTCTACTACCTTCTAACATTGTTTTTCCATTCAAATTGATTCTTTTCTAAACAGTGTAAAGGTGAAGATCAGAAAGCTATTTTCATTGGAAAAGAAAAATGAATCTAAGTATTGGTCCCAAACAAAAAAGTGTAGTTGGCCTTATGCTATGCTGAAGACATTTAAAGCTCATTTTAAAAAATGTTTGTAGGATGAATAAGCAAATGCATTACAACCAAAATGCCTTTACAGAATAAAAAATGTCTTACATTCTTCTAGCAAGTTTAGAGGCTTTTTTCAAATTTAAATCAAGGTAATTAATATCATTCTGTTTTTGAGACATCAAAGGTGTTTCACAATCAGGTTTTAGAGTAATTGCTTCTTATTTTGCTTAGAAAATCCATGTTTATTATTCTAATTGAGGATCATGGCTCTATTCACTCTCCCCTTCCCCCCCAAACCCCCCCACAAAAGTCATGGAGAAAAAGTCCATTATTCAACAATAATGCTCAAGTGTCTAATTCTTTGTAATGCTTAATTTCAAGAGTAAGGAAAGTCCTATGAGAGAACCTACTCTTGAGGTGCTAAAAGTACAAGGTCTATAGACTTTAAAAGCTTACAATTAAAAATAAATAAGACTTATTTAAAATATTAAGAGACTATGATTCATGAAACAAATAAACAATAACCTGAGCATAACAAATATATTTGACCTTTAAAGTAATAAAAACAAACGTAAAAACACTCTCTAGTTTTCTATTACTGCCAAGTTTATTTTCCTCATAAGTTTCTACCCATTATGGTACAATAATCCTTCATTACTGTAGCCCAATAATGCATAGGCTATGCTCTACCTATAGTTGTCTTGTGCCTATTTAGTTTTATAGCAAGCAAGCAATTTGAGAATATGGTAATAAAGCCTCAATCACAGTAATGATGTATGATGGGCTGTAATTTCTCTGTGCTAATGGGTTACAAACAGTATTACAATGATGACGGGAATCTCATTGATTCATTATATGACTGCAATAATATAAAAATGACTTAATATAGATCACTATTAAGTCATGCACATGCTGCTAACAACCTCTATATTTCACTATATAGATATATAGAGAAATAAAATTAATATTAGTCTTTCTATATAAAAGTTCACACAGCACAAAACATTTTGTGTTGAGTACCCTAAATCAATGTTTAAAGTTGGAATTACTGCATTGAACTGGTTCTTTGAAAAGAAAACCATTGATTTTAATCTGCTTGAAGCAATCAATTACTCCCTGTCCTCTTTATTCCAAACTGTAATGAAAACTAAACTGCGTTGTCTTGAAAACTAAATGTGAAGATGATCATAAACAGAATTTAAACTCCATGGATTATTCATATCTACCCATTTAGATTTGCCATTTCCATTATGAGTACATTTGCCATGAGCATTTAATGGACATCTAAAAGGGAATTCATTAAAGCAGGAGCTGTTGGCAGCACTTATGGGCTTCAGACTGCTTTATGTTTGCCTTTAATAGCTCACTATTATAAAAGTGATATATTGTGTTCATCCCATTAGTAGTTTGCAGAAAGGTCTGCAAGAGATAACAAATCCTTTTGAATATTGTTGGAATAGAAAGTAAATCATAGTCTGTTTGTTTGTTTTAAAAAGCAGCATATTACTATTCTAACAATTTACCATTTTAGAAAGTCTACTAAATTTAGTTGTTCCAAGGCAAATAAGATTTCAGCAACCATAGTTACATTCTAGGGACAGTAAAGAAATGATTAACATAAGAGTTCAAAGAAATTGCCTTTTTACAATATGGTATAGTTATTAGCTTCAAATAATCTGTTAGCCATGAGACATTCTAATCCATGACACAAAGTACCATAAAGGTTTCCACTGGTTCAGCAGTAAGATATCTATTTCTGGAGTATGGTATGATGTCAGAGCTCAAAAGGCTATGATGGAATTGTGTTTTGGAATCTGAAATTCATTAAAAAAAAGACATCTTGAAAAAAAATTGAGGTCAAGAGTCATTCTTTGGACAGAAAGGACAAAAGTACATGTGAAAATATAAAACAATTTTAATACTCATTTCTATTAACATTTATATATTGACCATAAATGCTAATGAAGTAGTAACCAGATGGAAGGCAGGTGTCTTCTCCTGGTCACAAGAGATTTGTAATACACTTGACACAACTAAAAAAACAATTTATCTCTACTAAGAATAATTTAGTGGCATCATATTCTTGTATAAAAGAAAGAACAATCCCAAACACTGGGTAATCCAAAGGGCACATACGGTTTTTAAGAATGTATTATTTGACTCCTAATTCATGCATTTATTCACTTTATAATTACATTATTTATACTTATATATGTTCTTGTTGTCCTTCTTAGAATGTAAGCTCTTTGCAAGTAGGTATTGTTTGATTCTTTGTACTTATATTCAGAGCATCTTACATAATGCATACACATTGTAGGCACTTAATCAGTGGTCCTCAAACTTTTTAAATAGGGGGCCAGTTCACTGTCCCCCAGACTGTTAGAGGGCCGGACTATAGTAAAAACAAAAACTCACACTCAGTCTCCACCCGGCAGCCCATCTGCCATAAACCGGTGGGCCACATAAACATCCTCAGTGGGCCTCATGTGGCCCGCGGACCATAGTTTGAGAACCCCTGCTCTTAATGAATGTTTGTTGACTGACAGATATTAATATTCAATAGCAAATCAAATTTCTATAATCCTTAAGATACGAACATTGATTTAAGATTGGCAGGGATCTTAGTTCTGAAAATATTGCAGGCAGAGGATGGAAAAATTAAGATGGATAATATACAAAATCAGCGAAACTCAATGTAGATAATAAGGAAGTACACTATTATTTTAAGGATTAAGAGCAGAATTTTCATACATCTAATAGATTAATTCAGTGAAGAGTTAAAAATACATGTTGTGTGTATATATACACAAAATCTAATTCTATCCCACAAATAATTATTAAGCATGTATAAGGAAGACCAATCTCAACCTCACATTTGCACAAAATGCAAATAATATTTGATCAAAAAAATCCAAAAAGAACACAAGAGAAAAGAGTAAATAGAGGAAACAAAAATATTTCAAAAAATTTCAAACTAAAGTCCTGAGGTTGACTGTGAAGCCTCGAACAAGGGATTTACCTAATCTGGCCTTCAAAAGTTTTCCTCATTGCAAAATAAATGTGAGACCAGATAATTTCTGAGGTCTAGTCCAGCTCTAAATCTATGACCTATGATCTAAAGTGAACCAATTTCTATTAATCTGCATTACCAACATGACATCTATACTTCATAAATAAGAGCAGAAATGTCCTACTTCAAAGTGCCGATAGAAAGTTTACACAACACACAGCAATCAACACAACCTTTTAAACATGCTCATAGTGTTCATGACTATGGAGTTTTGAAGATATAATAAATGTGTTAATTCTTAGTTTTGTAAGTTAATAAGGATTTCTGGGTATTTAAATTACTTTATTTTTTTTTCTCATGATTTAGTTAGTTTATGTTTACACACCCATATGCAACTTAATAATCTTTATGATCCAGAGGGAAATGATCTTTCAACAGATTATGAAGATAGTTAAATAGTTTCTTTTTCAAAGGAAAGTACAAAGGGAGGCTCCACTGAAAACACCAACAAATAGTTTCTCCTCTTCTATAGTATAATATGGAGTACAAATTGCTGAACAAATCCTATCTTGAAATCTGTGCAGACACAATTAAGAGAGAAGCAAATAGAAAATTCCTTATTTCATTAATATGGCATGATAGTCTGTTGTTAAAAGAAAATCAAATCACATAGAGTACTTTTATTTTTCAATTGACTAGTACTTGAACTTTTGAAAAAGTACAATAGTCAGAAAATATTTTTTTGGTATCTGAAAAGGAACATTTCAGCAATGGGAAAGTTGTTTTTTTTTTTTTTTTTTTTTGGCTAAGGCAATTCGGATTAAGTGACATGCCCAGGATCACATAGCTAGGAAGTGTTAAGTGTATGAAATCACATTTGAACTCAGGTCCTCCTGACTTCAGGACTGGTACTTTATCCACTGTGCCACCTAGCTGCCCCAACAAATTATTTTTTAAAGATTAATCTTACTGAAAGATTATTGTAGATGTGCTGTTAATAACTGTACTAGATTTATAACCACTTTTTTTCCCCAAAACATTATTGCAAATTTAATTTCCAGTTTGCTTAACTCTAAAAATGAGATGGTAATACTTGGACAAATCTAAGTCTCAACACAGTGGCTGAGAGGAATATATTTTGTAAATGTTTATGGTATTAAGTAAATGGGATCTATTATTATTACATTCTTGAGATGGGAGGAATTTGCTCATTTAATAAAATTTATCATGGTCAGGAAAAGGCTATTTTTTGTTTTCTTACAATTAAATGTTTCCATGACAATTATTAAGCTCAAATAAATATTTTCTTTTAAAAACAAGTTACTTATGTGCTAGAGGCTGTATAAAAGAAAATGATAAACTAAAGATATATGATGGCAAAGGACAAATAACCAAGTTCTCATACAATTAAAGAGGTAAATTTTTCTAAGGGAAAAATGAAAAGGTCCCCCCAAGTAAACTATTTGAAAGACACACTCCTACTTTACTTGTACTGTTAAGAATTGGCATTAGGGTACAATATTTGTTGAAGGAGCAATGATTAATCACATCTGGCCTCTAGAATTGCTAGGTGAACTACTGGCAGAGGACAAGTAAAATCTCATCTGTGATACAAGAATCTTTTATTCTGACCATAACCTGTAGAATATACAAATAGCAGCAGCAAATCACAGTTTAAATCTTAGTTCTAAGACTACTTTATGTGCTTTTTGACTTTTAAGACACATTTTCATTAAAGACTAATGAAATCACAATATCCAAAGGTCAAAATTCCAGTCCAATTTTGAATTATCCCTCAATTAATGGAATGTTTAATATAATAACTAATGGAATTATCAAACAAAAAATAAGCTTCTATATTTCTAGTTCAAAATGTATCTAAAACATTTTTTAAAAAGATCTTTTTTCACTTAGTATCTTAGCATTGTGGCTCTGAACTTCACAAGTGTTCTGAAAAGGAGACTAATGCTCCCCAATGAAAACTTTAAAATGATTTTTGAGCAACAATTATTATTCTGAGTAATCAGAATTAATAACAGATGAACATGGTCAATTCTTTAGGACTAGCAAGTTTTCAAAAGCTGAAACTGGCTAACATCCACTGATATGGTGCCTATATCGACTTACCTGACCATAAAAGAAAACATTTTCAACAACATACTGCCTTGCCCTCACCTGGACCCTTACGAGTGTGGTCCCTGGTTCAGAAGATGGCGAATCAGATCTTCCTTAGGGAGGAGGGACCCAAGTAGGATAGGTTTGCCACAACCCTTCACAGGAAGATGTCAGTCTTCTGTGCAAGACAAAAAGAAAAGAAAAAGGTACAGTGGCAGTGGCTGAATTCTCCTTTCTTAGGAGGGGAAAAAGTCATATGCACATTCTTCAGTAGCTTTCTTGTATGCAAAATCTCTACAAAACTTGAAAGAGATAAAGGTCTCAGGATTTTAAAATTACTATACTTCAGAGACAAAGCATCTTCTTTAGATGGAGATGATAATAGTGGACCTTGTAACTATAGCTGATCATTCTCCTGGTCCCCTGGAATCTATTTTAGCTGATCATTCTCCTGGTCCCCTAGAATCTATTTTAAGCACTGCCCATTTGGGGAAGATAAATTATTAAAAAATCATTTTCTTGGAAAAAATGTTTGCTTGAAGATGTCAAAAAAAAAAAAACTTGTAAATACCATTAAACATGGAATATCTTTATCCTTGTACTAGACCAAACAAGCTTCTTTCACATATTTTACCTATTCTTTTATTTTTACTCCAAATAGTTTATCCTACTTCTTCCCCAGTTTCCCAAGTATTCAATTACAAGTATTTAACCTCAATTTAAGATAAGAATGTGAGCCTACCTTCTTAATAATCATCTTTTCCAAAGGCATGGCTAAAAGTGTTTCAAGGGAATTTAAATTAAGAAAGTCTCCCAAAAAGTCTTAATGATAGCAACTTTTGCTAAGTGATGAATATCCTCTTTTAATCATTAATAGAATTTATATCCAGATATCATATACTTATCTTATTTGCAGATAGCATCTAACTCATATAGAATAACTAAATATTAGCATTTTAAAATACATTAACATTCTCTTCTAGTCCCAGAAGCACTTTTTTTTTTTTTGAGGCAATTGGGGTTAAGTGACTTGCCCAGAGTCAAACAGCTAGGAAGTGTCTGAGACCAGATTTGAAGTCAGCTTGTCTTGATTTCAGGGCTGGTGCTCTATCCATTGTGCCATCTAGCTGCTCAGTACCACTTTTTTGCATGAAAAATTCTGTCTATTTATTTGAAGTTTCTTTCAGGCATTTAATATTAATTTAAAACTTATTCTTTGGGGCCAACTTCTATATAACTTTGCTTTAAAATATTTTCTAAAATTGTTGGGCAAATTTGAGAGTTCTATTGTTATGTACTAATTTGAAATATTTGAAAATAACTGTCTTAAAAATCTATAATTCTAGAAAAATATTTTCTAGGAATCTATAATCAATGTTTAGGAAATAATATGGTGAAGTAATGATTTAAGATGTTAATATTGTTTCTATAAATTAGTAGCTCTGACAACAAGATGAGGGCTGAAAACTGTCTTGTAGTTTTAAATGACTAGATCTATTCAGTTATATCTAAGAAAAAATTATCTAAAAAAAATCAACATTCTTTCCCCCATTCTCATTTTTCATCTTCTTCCCTATAATGATAAGGAACCAATTATATGAAACTGTAATCCAGCCCTAAGTTTACTGGTAAATCTTGATCACAAAAAGGAACAATTATTTCTCATGAACACAAAATATAAACTTCATGAGGCAAGCTGGAAAATTGATCTCTATTTTAAAAAAAAATCACCATCAGTGTATTAGGCTTAGTCAGTAACCCATGTTAAAAGGGAAATGACTATGAAGAAACTTTTGGGATACTTTTTAATAGCTGAGTGCCATTCTTTGAGGTCAACTCCAATGCTCAGTATATTTTATGTTTCACACCTCAACAAATGATTCTTTATGAAAGGATTCTATTTTTCTGAAACAAATGGAAGTTCCAGAAACAGCTATAGTATTGTCAGTGGTGAAGCACTGTGCTTTCCCACCGCACTTCTGACCATCCCAACGCACAGGATGTTTTACATTCATCAGTTTTTACAAAGAGTCAAGTTGCTTTATGACAAAAATGAGAACTAGCCAATGCTGTAAAAGACTGAAATGCATTTTTAAAGCTATTCATATTAAGCTATCATGGGAATAACTAAACCTTTTGACACATGAAACATACAGTTATTACAGAATGAAACTAATTCCTACTCTCTGACTTAGGGCAGCACCTCATACTATATGAGGATTGAAGCTATATTACAAAACAGACTTTCACCAATTCATCTGAGCTTTATTGTATGGTCAGAGAAAAAGAGAAGATGAAGCATTCTATTATTTCATCTGAATTTATCTGAGGCATAAACCTAGAAACTTTGAGTTACCAATATCTGAAACAATTTGACCTATACCAAATTTCTACACCTTGGTAGAATTATCCCGTCAGTAATGTGGAACAAAAAAGAGAGCTGAGAGGAAAAGTAAATTAATTGTGCAAGGAAAATGAATTTAAATTTGCCTTTTCAATGATAATTTGGAGTAGATGAGGCTATTATAGCTGTATTTAAAGATGACTCTGAGAGGACAATGACTTGAGATCAGAGACTTAGAGGTGGAAATCACATTAGATGTCATCTATTACAATCTTTTCATTTTACAGAAAAGGAAAATGGGGCCCCAAAAGGTAAAGTCACTTGCCCAAGATCACACAGTTTAGATTTGAGTTGAGAACCTTTGATCCAAAGTCAGCATTCTTTCTAGCATATCAAGCTACTTTTCTATAATTTAAGGTGTACACAATCTGTAATCTGGTTTTGCAGAAGTGTTTTCTATGATGTGCCTATAATAAATACATACATATATTAATACCTACTGACATAAACATTTATAAAGAGCCATCATATTTTGGCTTCTCATGTAATTAAGAAGCTGACTTGTGTAAGGGTAGTAGAGTTTGGGGTCTCAAATTACTTTAAAAATGTCCATGGGAAAGGAACTACATTACACAGTAGTAATTTTCTAATTTAATTATATCTCGGATAGACATAATTTTTTTGATTTAAAGTTTTTAATGATACATATAAGAATGTTAAGACCTTAAGGAAAAGGTTCTGATACTAAAGACATCATAAAAACCAAGAGGTAACAGACAGTTGAAAAACAACTAACACTTGTTTTAAAAAATAAGTTGGCCTTTTATTCCAATTTCTTGGGCATGGAAGCTGAGAAAGAATCATAATCATTCCTGATTCGATCAATCCATGAAAAAAAAATACTTATGAGATGGGGAAATTCTAAATTTAAACAGAATTATGTTTTGGATATATCTGAAAGATAATTAGTTTTCTAAAAACTAGACAAATATAACGGCATGTAAGGGAAAACGATGGTATAATGCTACACATTTCACAATTACAGAGTAATTTAGGAAAATCAGAGTCAACGCTGTGAGTTTAAATTTCAATCATATGATCAGAATGCGGCAAACACTTTAACTCAGATGCTCTAATACTTGGCCTCAAATATGTGATTTTTGTTGCTGTAGTTTGATTGTTTTTGGTTAAAGAAAATTTTATTCACAAAGAGCTCAGGTTGGGGGTGAGGTGAGGAGATGTAGGGACGGAAAATTCAATTCCTTCTTCACAGAGAGTATCATCAAGATAGTACCAGAAAATAAAGCTGTCTAGTTATAAAATTTTTTAATTTAACTACATATGCAGAAGTTGTGTATCTTAACGTAGTCTTTTGAACACATTTCTATTTCTCAAATTCCTTCTAACATTTTTGAATTAAGAACTGATGAATATCAATGGTTGTTCAAATTCTTATCTACAAAGATATTAAAGTAATTAAAATATAGTGATGGAATGAATGTCAAATATCTTAGCACATGCTATTTTTTCAAAAAATTTAATTTATTCATAGTCTGAAATTTTAAAATTTATTTTATAATTTATTACTGTAAATTTATTATATTAATAAATTAAATTTTAAATACAACTTTAAATATTTTAATTTTCTGTTTGTTTCTTTTCAGTGCTTAAGAATTAACAAAAGAAATAAACATTCTGAAAGTTTAATAATAAAATTTGTATTTATTTTAGATTTGCCATTTTGTTTTTGACAGTATGGTAATAAGTTAATTTTCAATAATTCATAAAGGACTGAAAGTACATACATAAACTTTATTAGGCATATAATACAATTTTCATGAAGCCCAAAATAAACCAAACTGTTTTTAAAAATACAATGATATGGATGCTATTAGATATGATTATTAAAAAATGTCAGGATATATTACAACTCAAAGTGATCTCTGAAATTATATACTTAATGAGTACATATACCATTGAATGATCACTGCATATTTATAAAATTATAAATGACAAAAGTTAGAACACTGAAAAGAATTAGTTCATTTAATAATATAAAATTTAACAGGCTCTAATTGATAGGTCATGTTTTAGGAATCACTTATATTTTAAAGCTAAATCTTTAAAAAAATAATTCTGACATTTAGATTTACTACATTAAAAGTTCGATGAGGATAAGGGTTATATTTTATGTCTCACACAGTGATGAAACATAGTTTGCTTAAAACACTATACGTTAATTTCAAGAAATGTATATAGATACTCCAAAGATGGTTGTGATTACTTACTGACCATCTCTAATGGCTAAGTGGTATTACAGTCACAATGTGTTCAACTTAAATAGTATGATTTATAGGTGTTAACTATTGTCAGTCAACAGAGTTAAATTTTCCAACTCTCAAGAAAAAGTTTCAGAAAATATCACCTAACCTTATTAATTATTAAATAGAAAAATGTTTAGGAGACAAAGATCCTTCTTCTCTAGCTCCTTTTCTCTTAGTTATACAATCTTACCCTATTAACACCTAGAAAGGACTTTTGAGATAAACTAGCACAGGGTCAACAAAATTTGTTCTTTTATATGTATACACATATACATACATATATAATATACAAAGGTACATTGCTGAGTGAAATGAGCAGAACCAGGAGATCATTATACACTTCAACAACAATACTATATGAGGATGTATTCTGATGGAAGTGGATATCTTCAACATAGAGAAGAGCTAATCCAATTCCAATTGATCAGTGATGGACAGAATCAGGTACACCCAGAAAAGGAACACTGGGAAATGAGTATAAACTGTGAGCACTGTTTTGTTTTGTTTGTTTTTCTCCCCAGGTTATTTTTACCTTCCGAATCCACTTCTTCCTTTGCAACAACAACAAAAAAATTCTAATTGATCAATGATGGACAGAATCAGCTACACCCAGAGAAGGAACACCGGGAAATGAGTGTAAACTGTTAGAATTTTTTGTTTTTCTCCCCAGGTTATTTTTACCTTTGGAATCCAATTCTTCCTTTGCAACAACAACAACAAAATTCAGTTCTGCACATATATATTGTACCTAGGATATACTATAACATATTTAATATGTATGGAATGACTGCCATCTAGGTGAGGGGGGTGGAGGGAAGGAGGGGAAAAATTCGGAACAGAAGTGCATGCAAAGGATAATGTTGTTGCATATGTACTGTCAAAAAATGCTATAATTATAAAATTAATAAAAAAAGAACGAAAGTACATGTGTGTTTTTATACACATGTGAATAAATATATTATATATATATATACTTAGATATACTTACTATTCTTAGTATAATTACATTTAGATATGCTTATATCTATACTTAGATAAAATTGGTTTCCTTTCGAGCAATATATATTCAATTTTGTATATTTAAAAACACTTCTCTGACATGGAATTCACAGGCTTTACCAGATTCCAAAGATGTAAGATAGGTCTTGTTCAATTCTTCCATTTTATAGTTCAGCAAAGTCAAGTTTGTCAAGTTTAGGTGACTTGCCAAGGAAATTCACATAAAATTAATACAACCAGTTAGGTCTTTCTAATCTTCTTTTCAGGTGTACTCTCTACTCCCACACAAAATTTTTCAATACCTATGCCTGTATTTATTAAACCTAATTACATTTGCCAGAAAATTTAAAAACTTAAAAATTTGATGAGAATATTCATGTATAGTCACATACTCAAGACATTGTAGAAGTTACAGATATGAAATACGTTTCTGCATTGTGGTTATGTTAAGAGAAAGTTATGAATTATTAGAAAGTGAGAAATCCTTTCTGTATACCTTCTTAGAAGAAAACTGGGTAAATCTACTCTCAAAAATAAAGATTTGGATTTTAGAACACTGAATATTTCAAAAATCTGATTTCATTAGTATGGGTAGTCCCTTCATCCCCTTCATACAGCAAATCATTCCACATTTTAGTAGTCTCTTCCTAAGCTGCTGATGTCAAAAGATAATCTAATTAGTAGCCAGCCTACTGGTTAAAAGAATCTTCACACTTAGTTAAAGTGATCCAAAAATCTTTACCAGTTAGATTGGTGCTATTCTAGAATAGTTTTTAAGGTACGAAAATACCTTTTTTAAAATAAGATAAATGGCCACTTGAATTAGAAAACTTAGTTGGAACAAGAGAAAAGATTAAACACTGTTAAGCATTTACTACAGGTTAAATACTATGCTAAATGCATTCAAATACTATGCTAAATGCATTCAAATACTATGCTAAATGCATTCAAATATCTCATTTTATCATTACAAAACTGATGGGAGGTGGGTGCTATCATTATTACTCCTATTTTTCAATGGCTGAGGAACTAGGGGCCGGTAAAAGTTATGTGATTTGTCCAGGATCATACAAGTCTGTATGGGTCTGAGGCTGGATTTAACTGGATTTAACTAGATATTTCTGACTTCAGGGTCAGCATTCTATCTATTCTACCACCTATCTGACTCAAAGAAATAAGTAATAACTACTATTTTATAAATGTCATTTTATACTTATAATAACTTCGGGAGACAAGTGCTATTATGATGCCTATTCTTGGTAGATTTATAAAAGTTAATTCATACAGGAGACGGCAGTCTATAGGAAAGAAAATTGATTTAGTTGATGAGATTAGCCTGGGTTCTAGTCCTCAGCCTGCTTTTGACTTTGCACAAGTCAGTCAATGCTTCTAGGACCTCGATTTCTTCAATTATTAAATAAGTAGTGAGAACAGGTGCTTTTAAGAAGATGGGCATATTTTAGCCTTAATTTTTTTCAATATTTTGCATTAGGTCATTGCTACTATATTAGATAAACACTCTTCTCTTTCAGTTTATATTCAATAATCTGATGCATGGCAGGTACTTCTAGAGATCTCTTCCTCCCACCATTTTTTCACTTCTTTTGAGTGTTGACTTCCTTTATTAGATATAAACTCCCTGAGGACAATGACTATTTTTCTTTTTGTAATTGTTTCCTCCATGGTTAGCACAGTGCCTGGCACACAGTAGGCGCTTAAAACTTTATTAGCTTGGACTAGAGTGATTTCATATTATTTCTAAGCTCTCAAGAAAAGCCAATCACAGTAAAAGCACATGGTGTTCGTTTTTAATCTGCAAGAGATTGTATCAATTGTGAATCACTTAAATCTTACTTTACAAATATTGCTTATAGCTTAATAGCATTGTAGATGCAGCTTCAAAGATATTGGCTCTAGACAGTAATTATATACTCAGCCTAATGTAGCAGTTAATGGACACACACATTTCAGTGATAATTGCAATGCCTGAACATGATAATGTGCCTTTATTAGCAGCTATAAAATAAAGCCAAGTTATACCAATGGCAAAACTGAGCTATGCTAATTATTTATTTTTCTAATTGCTTAATTTTTATTATAAAAATATTATCTAATGATAAAAACTTTAGCGAACCTAATATTTTTGTTACAATTACAGAAATATACTTAACTATTTAATTATGTAAACACTGACACAGACCATAGTTGTGAAGAACTATCTGAAGAAGGATGATTCTTTTACTCCCTCATCCCCTTTTCAATGATTATGCATGAGGAGGCAGAAGGCCTAGCATCTAGTTCTCCCTCCACTACTTCATAACTTCTAGGAGTCTCCACTGGTTCATTTGCAAGATGGGGAATAACACCTTACCTGTCTCAAGGTGGACTTCTTAACCAGATGTTCTTTTGAGATCTCTTCAAATTCTATGATATTATGATTCTATTATATTGGTGTGTGTAAAACCGAAAATAAAGTGTTCCAAAATATAATTCTCAAGCTATGGTTTACTGTTCTTCTACATTTAGAACAAAAAAATCCACAAATCATAATAACTGAAAAAAAAAACCCCCAGCAATTCACTTAGTTATTTTGTATTTATTTAGGTATATGCACAGTAAATAAACTTTTGTCAAACTTTACATCATTCTAAGCAATGCTACTAAGGAGCAGAATAGCACTGACTTCTGAAGATCACCCTTTAGTCTATAGCATAGCCAATGAATGAGATAATTTGACTTTTAGTCTTTAACCTTTGAAATCTAATCTGTGAGCAATTTTATTTTAGCAGATCTTCATGTATACCAAGGTGAGGAATGATGTTTCTACATGAATGATTCATGCTATATATACATAGTGCCTTGATGAAAGCATCTACAATTGCCAATAGTTTATGAAAAGAAAGGGAAAAGCATAGGTTAAAAAAATTTCATTGATAATACAAAAAGGCTAACTCCTTATTAACTAAAACATATAGACAGTTATTAGAGCCATGTTATAATAGAACAATCAATAGGCATTTTAATTAGTGACATTTCATAAAGACGACCAAGGCTGAAATAGAGACAGTATGACAGAATGGAAAAAAAAAAGCTGAGTTGGAGACAAAAAGTGTGGCTCTGGGTACCAATACTGTTGCTTATGGCCTGGAGATGCCAGACTAGGTACTTAACCTTTTCTGGGCCTTAGTTTCCTCATCTACAACATAAGGAATTCTAGCCACATTTTTTCTTTTTTTCTAATATTAAATCTATGATCCTATGACTTTAATTACTGAAGAAAAGTTTAACTCACTTCCAATATACCTGTATTAACATTTATTTTCCATAGTGTTGAAGGAGTGAGCTTCTACCTCTTAAGGACAACTGGCTAAGGTAACAGATAAAGGACTGCACTTGGTGTCAAGAAGACCTGATTTCAAATCCTGTCTCATGCAGTTATGAGCTCAATGGGCAAGTCAGTTTCTGTCATCTTCTATTAATACATCGTTAAAATAGAGATAATAGAAACCTCCTCATAGGCAAGTAGAACAGATCAAATGAAATAATATATATATAGGGAAGCTTTACAAATAGTATAAGTTATTAAAATGTTATTTTTAGCAACCATATCTTTTCTTCATATGCAAATTCTCTATATAATTAGTGGTTTTATATTTTAGAGAGATAAAGAAGAACAATAAGAAACATTTTGTTTAACTTGTTTTTTACAGACATTTTTAGGAATAAAAACATTTTACCTAGAATTCCTAATCTTCTGAAAAGTTCGGATTTACATGGTTTTGTTACTGAAAGCAATTTAACTGAACAAACATTTATTCAGTACCTTATTTGTGTGAATCAATCTGAGGTCTTTGAAAAGGAAGTTGTTGAATGTTGAGAATTATGCTATAAAAGGTATATTTAAGAAGTCATATTTAAGGGATAAAGCTGCATGTTGTATACAGAGGGTAAACCTGAAGAATACCAGAATGGATTCCATATTGCTATATATGAATGACATCTATAATAATGGTGCACATTTATATAATATATCACAAAAAAGTAATGAATTTTGAACAAAGTGTTGGTTACTTATGTTCCATATACATCTTTGTATCCTCAGGGTTTAATGTAATTATTGCCATATAATAATATGCATTTAATGAATATTTGCTGAATGGCTCAAATCGATTGACATTCAGTCATCATATATTGCATTTTCATAATAAGCTTATAGCAAGAAGACCACAGAAAGCTAATGTAGCTTTGTGCTCTAATATCTGCTAAAGAGGATAAGGAGGTAAAGAAATCCTAGAAATAACATGATGAGATCCTCCAAAAAAATTAAATATGTACTTCAATGTTATCAGTTAAAAGGTAGGCATATGGTATAGAAGAGAATAGTAAAAAGTACTGTGGAAAATATGATGAAAGACTAAGAATCAAAATTCTTATAGACTATATAGAAACCTTATACTTACATATATAATATACTTTCTTTAAGAAGATATTTGAGAGTAACCAGATGTGGCTTATACCAAAGAGTATCACAAAAAAGGCAATTTATTATATTCAAATAAGGATTAGTTTCTGATGTGGGAATCATTTCTGAATCACTTATACACACACATACACATAGTTAAATAATTTACTTGTTAGATTAAAAAAATAAAAAAAATTAGTATCAAATTAGATATAAAATTACATGTATGTATGAATTCTACATGTATGTGTTTATACTTACACACACAATGATACACATATTCTGAAGTGCAGAAAGCATGCTTTGTCTTAGAAAGAATAGCCATGATAACTTAATGTATAGCTTCAGGTATATCTCTGTTGTACATAAAAAAGTAATGCAATATGCTTTATATGGAAATGAGGCAATTGAACACAATATATACGCAAATTACAACTATGAAACCAAGCCATACACACACACACACACACACATGCGTGCAAACACATGCACACACATATACACACCAAACAGAAGTGAACAATTTAACTGTAAAGTGAAAACTCAAGCAAAGAGAAAGATAATTTTTCTCAGCATTTTTTTCCTAATTAGAGGTTGAAAATATGCTACTTACTTACAATAGTATAAATGCTAAATCAAATAGAACTCTAGATTTTATAACAGGAAAATGACTTTAGGGATAAAAATAAGGGTAACAGTAGGGATAAAGATAGTGCAGTACCCTTATTCTGAAAGTAAGAAATTTGAAGCCCATAAAACCAACTCAACTGAGGACATATGGAAGTTAGTGGCTGAGCATATAGAAAAATCCATTTGGCACCTAATTGGATTCTCTTTGTATATCCCTATGCTGCCATTTCTTAATACGCATGAACATATAGTCTGAAGAATATCTATGCCTTGAATTTTCTTCTGAATTAGTGACCAAAGAAGAACTAGAGATCATTATTGATCACAAAATAGAAAATTTTAATTTTATCAAGTTAATTTTTTTTAAACAAACAAAACTAATGCAACCGAAATTAGAAGGGAAGCAATAAACTGGGAAAACAAAATTTTTACAGTCAAAGTTTCTGATAGAAGCTTCATTTCCAAAATATAGAGAATTAACTCTAATTTATAAGAAATCAAGCCATTATCCAATTGATAAATGGTCAAAGGACATAAAGACAATTTTCAAATGAAGAAATTGGAAACTATTTCTAGCCATATGAAAAGGTGTTCCAAATCATTAGTGATCAGAGAAATGCAATTTAAGACAACTGTGATACACCACTATACACCTCTCAGATTGGCTAGGATGACAGGAAAAGATAATAATGAATGTTGGAGGGGATGTGGGAAAACAGCAACACTGATACATTGTTGGTGGAATTGTGAATGCATCCAACCATTCTGGAGAGCAATTTGGAACTATGCCCAAAAAGTTATCAAACTGTGCATACCCTTTGATCCAGCTTATATCCCAAAGAGATCTTAAAGAAGGGAAAGGGACCCGTACATGCAAAAATGTTTGTGGCAGCCCTTTTTGTAGTAGCTAGAAACTGGAAACTATGTGGATGCTCATCAATTGGAGAATGGTTGAATAAATTGTGGTATATGAATGTTATAGAATATTATTGTTTTGTAAGAAATGACCAGCAGAATGATTTCAGAAAGGCCTGGAGAGATTTACATGAACTGATGCTGAGTGAAATGATCAGGACCAGGAGATCATTATACACTTCAACAACAATACTATATGAGGATCAATTCTGATGGAAGTAGCTCTCTTCAATAATGAGATGAACCAAATTCCAACTGTTTAGTAATGAAGAGAACCAGCTACACTCAGCGAAAGAACTATGGGAAATGAGTGTGAATCACAACATAGCATTTACACTCCTTCTGTTATTGTCCACTTGCATTTTTGTTTTCCTTCTCAGGTTATTTTTACCTTATGCTTAATTCTATTTTTCTTGTGCAGCAAGATAACTAAAAATATGTATACATATATATAGTATTTAACATATACTTTAACATATTTAACATGTGTATTGGTCTACCTGTCATCTAGGGGAGAAGGTGGGGGCAAGGAGGGGAAAAGTTGGAACAGAAGGTTTTGCAAGGGTCAATGTTGAAAAATTACCCATGCATATGTTTTGTAAATAAAAAGCTATAATAAAAAAATTAAAAAAAATAATTAAAAAAATAAACACACCTTCTGGCAGTTACACGACCCACCAAGGTTATGATATTGTGAAAATCAGAAACTCTTCAATTCTTGAAGGGAGTATCCAGAAAAGAACTGAGTAGTGATTGCTTTTTAAAATATATTGCAACCTTTTCTTCAAGATATCTATAAAAATTACCTCAAATATTCTTGGGGCAGGAAGACAAGAAGGAACTTATGGCCAATTAGGACATCCCTCTCTCTAAGCCAGAAATGGTCTGGATATTAGATAAGAGTTAAAACTAAATAAAATTATTTCTGGCAGACTTGTGGTTACAAAATACAATACAATATTAGCATTTTTTCCTACATGGGTAACCAACTTCAGTCCTAGGAACAGATTTACAATTATCAGATATTATAGAACCACAGAAATATACAGAGCCCATTATTTATTTTATAACAAAAACCTATAATTGCTTGACCTTACCTTATAAATTAGATATGCTTATAAAAAATTTGTATGCTAAAGTAGTTATCTTTCTAGGAAATCATTGTCTATAGCCTTTAATTATAATTTCATAAAAACAATTGAGCATTGAAGTACTGAGTTCTAACTTATATTGGATTGTCATAACTATACTTATCAATGTCCAAGAATGTTTTCTACTTCTCAGAATATATATATGACATTATGATAGAATTCAGTTTAAAAATACAATAGTCTTTTCCCTAACTTTCTTTCTTAATGTATATTTAATTTTACCAAAAATATCTTTAAAAACTTTAGTCAAACAGAACATACAACACAAGAAGGATAGCTCACATGTTAGCTGAAGAGTATATTCCAAGAATATCTTGACAGATTTGAATAATGGGCTGAAGTTATGAAATGAAATTTTTAATGAATTGAAATTTGAAATGAAAAATGAAATGTGAATTTTTTTGAAAATGGAATATGAATTTTATGAAATTTAATAAGAATTTTATTTTATTTAATAGGAATTTTAAAAATGAAATTTAATAGGAATAAATGTAAAGTTCTATGCCTGAGTTCAAAGAATTAAGTTCAAGATAGAGAAGGTAAATCTAGACAAAAGTTCATATGAAAAATATCTTTCAGTTTTTGGTAGATTAAGAGCAGTATGAGTCAACAGCACACATTACATGGCAATAAAAATAGGTAGTATGATTTCAGGTTACACTGAGAATAAGAGAGATGATAGTTCGATCCTAGATAGATCATGTCAGGAATATTGTGTTCATTTCTGTATCAACAAGCTTTAAAGTGCATCCAAGAGAACCTTAGATATTATGGTATTATATATATGTAATTATATATATATAATTATAATTAGATATTATATTAAATATACAAGCCCTGGTGGAAAGAACTAGGGATGTTTATTTAGCTTTAAGAAAAGAAGTTTGGGGGGGAGTTGGGATGGCAGGTCATGATAGTTATCTTCAAGTGTTTAATGGGATGTCATATAGGAAAGAGATTAGATTTGTTTTGCTTATTCAAGGAGGACAGATCTTAACACAAAGGGTGGAAATTACAGTTGTAGAAGACTTATGTGAAAAAGAAAAACTTACTAACAATTACAGTTGACCAAAAGTAGAATGAATTTTCTCAGGAAATATTACTGAGTTCTTCTTTTAATTGGAGAGCTTTAATCAGTGATCATAATTCATAGATTTAGAACCACAAAGATTTAGGAGATCATTTAGACTTTTTCATTTTGTAGTTGAGGAAACCGAGTGCCAGAGAAGTTAAGTAATTTGCTCAAATGCTGTTTAGGGAAATTATTGTTCCAGTATGCTTTGGACTATATAATATCAGAAATCTCTTAAAACTCTGAGATTCTATTAATCTTGTGATCATACACATTTAAAAGCAACAACAGTTAATTCTTACTTAGGATCACAGTATCAAAGTTGGAAGGAACATCAGAGATTATTCATTAAAAAATATATTTAAACAGGAATCATCTTTATAACATCTCTGATGAATGACCATCTAGCTTCCATATAATGACTTCTAGGGAGGGAAACTTGCTATCAATTAAAGTAATGCACTATGTTTTTGGACAGGTTGAGTTGTTAGAAAATATTTCCCTTGTATAGAATTGAAATCATTCCTCTGAAGCTTCTAGTCATTATTCCCAATTCTGCCCTCTGGAATCAAATAAAATAACCAAGTTTAATTCCTTTTACACTTGACAACACTTTAAATATTCAAAACCAGCTGTCCCTATACCTTCTCCTTCTATAAATGAAACATTTCTTTCAGTTGATATCCACATAGTATAGTTTTAACCCTTTCTCAATCTAAGCAAAATTTTCTTATTAGACCAACCAAAAGGAAATGGCTTCCCTTCTCCCCAAGATGGTTTCAGACCTATAAGTAGGATTAATAAATGCCACTTAGATTTGTTTTTATGTTTGTTGAATTTAATGACTTACTAATTCATTTTTAAGTCCTTAATGTACAGGATAAGAAAGTTTATAGTACTAAATAAAAGAAGTAGTGTCACCCAACTCTACTGCCATTCTACTGGATACAGTTCTATAATCATTTCAGACAGAAACTATCATTGGATACTCAAAAAAGAGACAGGAATACAAAATGAATCACTGCTCTCCCCTTAATATGTAAAAAATGAACCTCTGGAAAGAGTGTGCTCACATTCAATGAAACATTTGTTAAATACTTACTAAGGTGGCAAAATGTGATATATTAGAGAAATTATTAGAGGATCTAAGTTTTACAAGACTTGGGCAAAAAATCTTAGACAAAAATAAAACAAAAGAAACATGAAGCTTGCTTTCTTCTTTTTTCCATCTTCTCTAAGAAGGGGGGATTCAGTACACCTATACATCAAGGTTTGCCAAATTCTCTTTACTCAAATGAGAAGGCAAGCAATTTGATACAGATTATATATGTGAAGTCATGGAAAACATTTTTATGTTATTGTCATGTTGTGAAAGAAAACACTGACCCTTCCCCTCCCCCCAAAAAAAAGAAAAAGAAAAAGAAAGTTCATAAGAAGTTTGCTTTGCATTTGACAAAATCCAACATCCATTCCTACTAAAAACTCTTGAGAGTATAGGAATAAATGGATTATTCCTTAGAATAATCAGGAGTATATATTTAAGACCGTCAGTAAGCATAATATGCAATAGAAATAAACTGCAACCTTTCCCAGTAAGATCAGGAGTGAAACAAGGTTGCCCACTATCACCATTACTATTCAATATAGTACTAGAAACGCTAGCCTCGGCAATAAGAGCCGAGAAAGAGATTCAAGGAATTAGAGTAGGAAATGAGGAAATCAAACTATCACTTTTTGCAGATGACATGATGGTATACTTAGAGAACCCCAAAGACTCTGCTAAAAAGCTACTAGAAATAATTCAAAATTTCAGCAAAGTGGCAGGATACAAAATAAATCCACATAAATCCTCGGCATTTTTATATATCACTAACAAAATGCAACAGCAAGAGATACAAAGAGAAATTCCATTCCAAACAAATGTTGAGAGTATAAAATATTTGGGAATCCATCTACCAAAGAAAAGTCAGGAATTATATGAGAAAAATTACAAAACACTTGCCACAAAAATAAAATCAGATTTAAATAATTGGAAAGACATTCAGTGCTCTTGGATAGGCCGAGCGAATATAATAAAGATGACAATACTCCCCAAACTAATCTATTTATTTAGTGCTATACCAATCAGACTCCCAAGAAACTATTTTAATGACCTAGAAAAAATAACAACAAAATTCATATGGAAGAATAAAAGGTCAAGAATTGCAAGGGAACTAATGAAAAAAAAGTCAGAGGAAGGTGGTCTAAGTGTACCTGATCTAAAGCTATATTATATAGCAGCAGTCACCAAAACCATTTGGTATTGGCTAAGAAATAGACCGGTAGATCAGTGGAACAGATTAGATACAAAGGACAAAAAAGGGTACATCTATAGCAATCTAATCTTTGACAAACCCAAAGATTCCAACATTAGGGATAAAAATTCATTATTCGGAAAAAACTGTTGGGAAAACTGGAAATTAGTATGGCAGAAATTAGATATGGATCCACACTTAACACCATATACCAAGATAAGATCAAAATGGGTCCATGATTTAGGCATAAAGAGGGAGATAATAAATAGATTAGAGGAACAGAGGATAATCTACCTCTCAGACTTGTGGAGGAGGAAGGAATTTATGACCAGAGGAGAACTAGAGATCATTATTGATCACAAAATAGAAGATTTTGATTACATCAAACTAAAAAGTTTCTGTACAAATAATACTAATGCAAACAAGATGAGAAGGGAAGTAACAAATTGGGAAAATATTTTTAAAAACAAAGGTTCTGACAAAGGTCTCATTTCCAAAATATATAGAGAACTGACCATAATTTATAAGAAACCGAACCATTCTCCAATTGATAAATGGTCAAAGGATATGAACAGACAATTCTCAGAGGAAGAAATTGAAACTATATCCACTCACATGAAAGAGTGTTCCAAATCACTACTGATCAGAGAAATGCAAATTAAGACCACTCTGAGATACCACTACACACCTGTCAGATTGGCTAAGATGACAGGAACAAATAATGACAAATGTTGGAGGGGATGTGGGGAAACTGGGACACTGATACATTGTTGGTGGAGTTGTGAAAGAATCCAGCCATTCTGGAGAGCAATCTGGAATTATGCCCAAAAAGTTATCAAACTGTGCATACCCTTTGACCCAGCAGCTCTACTACTGGGATTATATCCCAAAGAAATACTAAAGAGCGGAAAGAGACATATATGTGCCAAAATGTTTGTGGCAGCTCTTTTTGTTGTAGCTAGAAACTGGAAGATGAATGGATGTCCATCAGTTGGAGAATGGTTGGGTAAATTGTGGTATATGAAGGTTATGGAATATTATTGCTCGGTAAGAAATGACCAGCAGGAGGAATATAGAGAGGCCTGGAGAGACTTAAATCAACTGATGCTGAGTGAAATGAGCAGAACCAGAAGATCACTGTACACTTCAACAACAATACTGTATGGGGATGTATTCTGATGGAAGTGGAAATCTTCAACATAAAGAAGATCCAACTCACTTCCAGTTGATCAATGATGGACAGGGGTAGCTGCACCCAGAGAAGAAACACTGGGAGGGGAATGAAAATTGTTAGCACTAATATCTGTCTGCCCAGGTTGCATGTACCTTCGGATTCTAATGTTTATTGTGCAACAAGAAAATGATATTCGCACACATGTATTGTACCTAGACTATATTGTAACACATGTAAAATGTATGGTATTGCCTGTCGTCGGGGGGAGGGAATAGAGGGAGTGGGGGTAATTTGGAAAAATGAATACAAGGGATAATATTATAAAATATATATATATATATATATAATAAAAAAAAAAAAAAAAAAGAAGTTTGCTTTGATTTGCATTCAGACTCCATTAGTTCTGGAATCGAATAGCATTTTTCATTACGAGTCCTTCAGAATGGTCTTAAATCACTATATTGCTGAGAATAGTAAAGTCATTCACAATTGATGATAGTAAAATATTGCTGTTATTGTGTGCAATGTTCTCCTGGTTCTGGTTTATTTCACTTTGCATCAGTTCATCTTGCTTGTTATTTCTTACAACACCCTAATATTCTATAAACAATCATACTACAGCCATCTCCAAGTAAAGGGCAGTCGTTCAATTTCTAATTATTTGCTATTACAAAAAGAAATACTATAATATTTTTGTACATATAGATCCTTTTCTTTGATCTGAGATACAGACTAGGGACGGTAATAGGTTAAAGGATACATATAGTTTTATAGCCTTTGGACATAGTTCCAAATTGTTCTCTAGAATTGCTGGATCAGTTCACAACTTCACCAGCAGTGTCCCAATTTCCCTATTTCCCCACATCCCCTCTAATATTTGTCATTTTCCTTTTCTATCATATTAGCCAATTTGATAGGTGTGAGATTTAATTTTAAATTTCTCTAATGAATAGTGATTTAGAGCATTTTAAAAATATAACTAGATAGCATTGATCTGAAAACTATTCATAGCCTTAATCATTTATCAATTGGGGAATGACTTGATTTCTGATAAATTTGACTCTGTTTTCTATATGTTTTAGCTATGAACCATTCATCAGAGAAACTTGTAAAAAAATTCCCCGTTTTCTACTTTTCTTCTAATCTTAGTTGCATTGGTTTTGTTTGTGCAAAACCTTTTCATTTAATATAATCATCATCTCTTATTTTTAAAGTTAACTTCTATGTTCCTTCCTCTCAGTGTTCACAACTATGACTCTAGTTTTGGTTCTTGTAATTCATTGCTTGAACACTACCCTAGCTTCAGTTTATGTCCCTGATTCCAAGCTTCCCTAATTACAAATAAGGTATCTCTGCCTTTACCCTTCCCATTCCTCCTACATATAACTAACTCTCTGACTTATCTTCTTTAAAACATCTCCAATTACTATTTCAATATTATGCTTTAAAAAACTTTCAATAATTTCCTATTTCCTTTCCTAATAAGTCTAAACTTTGTAAGGTCAAGTATAATCTGACTTTACACTATCTATCCAACCTTATTTCCTCACAGTTCTTTAATACATATATTTGAATCTCTTGAAGCTTTCAGCATAATATAGTAGATATGACATAGGACTTAAAGAGTCAGGCAAAGCCCACTTTAGACAGGTACTGGTTGTATGACCTGGGAAAGTCTGTTAACTTCTAAATCCTTAGCTTTTATATCTATAAAATGAGGCAGCTGGACTTAATGGGCTGTAAGAGCTCATGCAGCTCATTCAAACTTAATCTGCAGACTTTTTATGACTCAAAAAAACAATGATTCCAGAACACAGGAATTCTTTTACAACTAACCAATTAGTATATATTACTATTTTGTGAAGAATATCATAACCCATATATCTAAAAGATAAAATATAATTTTCAAGTAAATGTATATAAATGATAAACATCTTTAAAATATCTCCCTTTAGTTATTTTTTAAAAATTTAAAATAAATATCTTCTCATAACACTAAGGTTACACCTACTTCTCATTATAATGCTTTCTTAACAAACTCTAGTTGCTAAACTGAAATGAGAGGCATTTCATGCAATCTGAAAAATATTCAGTTCAATTAAAAATAATTGATGCATGGTGAAATAATTCTTCCCAAAGCTGCTGTAAAATCTTCAAAAAAATAAAGCTACTTAATAATTTTCATCTCCTACAGGCTAGAGAGAAGCATTATTGCATATTAAAAATTGGAGTGCAGTTTTCCCAGAGGTAAAAGAAAGTTATTAAAACAACCTATTTATTGTTGATATAACTATCCATTTGTGCCACACAAAAAGTAACAAATTTCAGTACATTAAAAGAAAAGCTAATTAAGGCATAATTAGTATTTTCTATATTTTGATAATTAGGGGTTAGTTGGCTATTCCTTTTCAAATTTCTATTTGATGCACCCCGACAATACCTTTAATGAGCAACTAACACTATTGAATCCCTGAAGGCTGAGGAGTTTAGTGACCACTACTACATTATGTCCATTTATCACTGCCTCTTTACCTATAAATTAATCTAGCCCTCTAGCTATGTTGATCTACTTTATATCAATTTCTTCATCCATATCAGCTGAATATGTATGGCATTAACCTCATTTACTAGTTGAGGAAAGCTGAATTAAAATGAGATCTAATTTCTAGCGCACAGCACAATTTCAAAACTGCCTGCTAATTTCCACCACCTGTCAGTGTAAAGAGCCTTTACTTTCTTGTAATTAAATAAAACAGTATATTTTTTAGCAGCTCTGAAAAATGCTCATCATTCAAAAGTGTTAAGCTATCATTAATCATTAGGACACTAAAGAAGCCTTCTTATGTTGCTCATTTATCCTCCATTTTGGCTAAAATCTTGCAGTTCCAAGAGGGAATAATCAAAAATGTGTGCCCATACATTCAAGCAATAATCCAAATTAATTGTCAACATAAACTGATATGATAAGACAACGTGTCATACACTGATATGGTTTGAATTTACCTGGAGTTAAGTGAGATGGCATTAGAGAAAGATAGCTTGATAAAACAAAGAAAATATGTTTAGTTTATAGTTCTCTGACATCACTAAGGCTTCTCATAAGTAACAACACAGTCAAAGATCAGGATCAAGGATCAAGGATTTCAAGGATCAGTTTAGACTCTAAAATTATTTAATTTCAAATAGAGCTCATATATGGAAATATGTTTAAAATTACTATGTATGTATAACCCATATCAGATTGCTTGCTGTCTTGAGAAGGGAGGGAGGAGGGAAGACGAGGGAGAAAAAAATTTGGAACTCAAAATCTTATAAAAATGAATGTTGAAGACAATTCTCAGATAATGAAATTGAAACTATATCCACTCATATGAAAGAGTGTTCCAAATCACTACTGATCAGAAAAATGCAAATTAAGACAACTCTGAGATATCACTATACACCTGTCAGATTGGCTAAGATGACAGGAACAAATAATGATGAATGTTGGAGGGGATGTGGGAAAACTGGGACACTAATACATTGTGGGTGGAGTTGTAAAAGAATCCGGCCATTCTGGAGAGCAATGTGGAACTATGCCCAACAAGTTATCAAACTGTACATACCCTTTGATCCAGCAGTGCTACTACTGGGCTTATATCCCAAAGAAATACTAAAGATGAGAAAGGGACCTGTGTGTGCCAAAATGTTTGTAGCAGCTCTTTTTGTAGTGGCTAGAAACTGGAAGATAAATGGATGTCCATCAATAGGAGAATGGTTGGGTAAATTATGGTATATGAAGGCTATGGAATATTATTGCTCTGTAAGAAATGACCAGCAGGATGAATTCAGAAAGGCTTAGAGAGACTCACATGAACTGATTGATGCTGAATGAAATGAGCAGAACCAGAAGATCACTATACATTTCAACAACAATACTGTATGAGGATATATTCTAATGGAAGTGGATATCTTCAACATAAAGAAGATCCAACTCACTTCCAGCTGATCAATGATGGACAGAAACAACTACACCCAGAGAAGGAACACTGGGAATTGAATGTAAAATATTAGCACTACTGTCTATCTACCCAGGTTACTTATACCTTCGGAATCCAATACTTAACGTGCAACAAGAAAATTGGATTTACACACATATATTATATCTAGGTTATACTGTAACACATGTAAAATGTATGGGATTGCCTGTCATCTAAGGGAGGGAGTGGAGGGAGGGAGGGGAAAATCTGGAAAAATGAATACAAGAGATAATATTATAAAAAAAAATTACTCATGCATATATACTGTCAAAAAATTTATAATTATAAAATTAATTAAAAAATGAATATTGAAAACTATCTCTACGTGTAATTAGAAAAATAAAATACTAATAAGTAAAAAAATAAAATAAGGATCACATTCTATAATAGGCCACTACTAAATGAGACAAAAAGGTCAACATCCACACATTATATTTTAACAAAGAAGCATTATCAGTAAAATTTTATTTCTGAATGCCAGGGAACACTAAAAAATTGGAGGGGAAAAAATATCCTAAAAAACTCATACTGAAATGACTTTTCAAAGATAAAAGAATCATGCAGAATTCTGACAGTACCTCAACGACTCTTTTTGATTCAAAAAGGATTAGAATGTGTTCTACATGACCTTGAGAAATTGAGTAACAAAATTCTGACAGACTAGCAAGGTTGACATTAGAAGCACTTGGTAAATTTTTAACTAACCAAAAAATAAGACTAATGTTCTGAAAGCAGTTAAAAGGCATACAATTTATAATGATTATCAGTCTCATGAGTTAAATATGAAAAACTATATGCCTATCGAGGGTACCACTGGAATAAGTAGTTAATCAGGTAGCTATTGAGGGTAGCAAGTATAACAAAAATTGTCAAGAGTTATAAATGTCATTAACAAGTTAAACTACCTTAACTTCTGTGTACTCACTCCTCCCTAGACCTTAAAACTCTTTACAAAGATTATCTGATTTACATAAATGTATACAAACCTCCACTTATAGAGCCTCCCTTATGCTGTTTCCCTATTTGGAATGTTCTCTTTATTTTCTGTCTACCTCTCTATCTTCCAAGTATATTTAGCTTTTTTTTTTTTTTTAAACATTTTTACATTCACTGTGCATTTTCATCCTTTTTGTTTGTTTTTCTAAAGTCAATAGAAATATTACAAATATCAAAAGTTAAATTGTAATAAATATAAAAAGGGGAAAACTCATCACAGAATTATAGAAAACTAGGTGAACATTTTTTCTATTTGAATTACCTTATTTAAAACTACATTATCTAAAATGCAACAAAAGACAAAATATACTACAAATAATCTGTGTATATATTATTTCTATTTTGAAACTATTTTAAAATTCTCTCTTTTGGCATTTTAAATCTCTTTAGAACTACAAAAGCTACAATGATTTAAACACCAGCATGCATAAAAAGAAGAGCAGCAATAATAGAGTGGATAGTGAGTTAGTCTTGGAACCAGGAAGATTTGGGTTCCTGAACTAACTAACACTTATTGGTTATGTCAATCTAGGAGAGTCACTGAATCTTTGATTACTACAGGCAACATTCTAAAAATCTAAGGTATAGAAAAGATATTGACAGGCGTTGGTAGAGGGAATTCCTTATGCAATGGCAGATCCATTCTATATCCTCATCCACATGAATAAGGAAAAAATTAGATCTAAAGAAAAGACCATTGATATAAGGGACAGCTCCTCAACTTGATTTGATCTCCAAAGTAGGGGAGACCTAGAACTCACCTCAGCAACTAAAATGAACAATAACAAAAAGTCTTTTACAAGGGGCAAAACCTGGAGGAAGAAAATAATTTTAAAACATCCATAATCTAAACCTCAAAGAAAAAAAACAACAACTTTGTCTTCAGGAGTAACTAGAAGTCTTTAAAAAATGATGCAAGAGTTTGAAAAATATATATATACATGATAGCAATGAAAAGAGACCTGCAAATAAAAATTTTAACACATCTTTAATAGCTTAACAGTAAATTTCAAAACTTTTACCTAGAAACAAAATCCTTAAAAATCATAATGGATTGAAAATAAGTTAATGATTCAATAAGGATTCTTAAACACAATCAAGAGTGAGAAAATAAGGGAAAATGTAAGGTATCTTATATTAAAAACAACTGAAACTGCAAGTAATTCAAAGAGAAATAACTTAATAAAAAGATTACCTGAAATCTAAGATAAAAAAACATGCATTGTATTGCAAATTATTAAAGAAAATTAAAATTACATGGAGCATATTAGAACAAAATGGCAATATAAAATTAAAAAGAATCCAGTGATCTCTTGGAACTCCCAGAATGTCATTGTCAAAATTCAGAACTTTCAGACAAAAAAAAAAAAACAACAAAAACACCCACTAACCTCCTAGAAAGAATGCACTTTTTGAGGAATCACAATAAAGATTGCAAAACATATGGCAGTTATTACTGTAAAGGAGAACAGAACATGGAATAAGCTACTCCAAAAAGCAAAAGATCAGGATCAACAAACAAGAATTAACTATCCAGGAAAAAATGATCATCATCCTACGAGAAAAATAAAATAGAAGATTTAAAAATATTCCTGATTTAAAAAAAAAAAAAAAAAAAGAACTCAAAAGGAACATAGAAGTACAAACATGGCAAATCAAAAGAAAAAAAAAGGTAACTGCAACTGAACAGTGAAAAGGCATTTAATAAGAATGGACTAATACAGAGGGTAGACTTTAAGAAAAATTCTTTATATCAAAAAAAAAATCACAAAACTCAATTCCAAAAACTACCTTAAGAATAAAAAGCCAATTCTGCTATAATGTATACTTTAAAAACACAATTCCCCCCCCCAAATATAGCTTAGAGAACATTTTGAGCATAATTGAAATTTTGACCTTGCTTCTGTATCATTTCTTCACTGACAATGAAGAAAGAAAATTGCACCATTTCATAGTAACTAACAACCCTTCCAATGTCCATTTCCACAATCAAACTTCTGATCTTTGTCAAAATAAAGCACCAAATTTCTGTATATCTTCTGGTGAAATAGGAGCTATGAGTGAAGAAGTGGTCCAATTCCCTTTGTCCTCTTTCCCCAAGGCAAGGAGTTGTGGTCTGCCCAATTTGTTTGTATAATCTGGTGTACAGGCTGAGCAGCAGCCAGCCCCAGGCCACTGACATGACCACTATTTATTGAAGTATTTATGTATTTCTTAACTATTTAACATATATAAAACTGTGCTGTCATTTTAAATTAAATTCTTATTTTTTTAATGTGTTACTGAAAGTTTTTGAGTGTTGTTCCTTAATGTCATTTTCTTCATAGCATCTTTGGTTTTACTGCACAATTTTGCACAGTATTTTTTGGGGAAGACCTATGTTGTATTATAGCAAAACTACTAGAATAAGTCTGATATAGAATAGGTCTCATTTATATAACAAATGGGTATAAATTACTCTCTCTATGGACATGATCCTCAGATCTTTAGATCAAGTCCTCTTCTCTTTCCTGAAAGCCAGTCCCTAGTAAGACATCTTGATTGTCCCACAGACATTTTCAACTTAATATGTCCAAAAGAGAACTTATCTTTTCTCCCCAACCTACTCCTTTAATGAAAATCTACTTTAACAAGAACACTGACATCTTTTTAGTCATGTAAGTTCACAATGTTGGAGCTTTCCTCTATATTTAATTTTCTGTCACGCTACATATCTAATCACTTGCCTACTCCACAAACTCTCTCATACTAATCACCTCTCCATTAACATGACCCATTATTTAGATTCTATTGCCTCTTGCTGTTATAGCTTCCTAAATGATCTCTGCCTCAACTCTTTCCCTTTTCCAATCCATCCTTCACATTGTTCTTAAATTGAGATTCCCAAATACAAATCTGACTATGTCATTCTCCTGCTCAATAAACTCCATTACCTGCCACACAGGTGGGACTTGATAAACAACTGAATGATTCCTGAGAAGTTTTAAGCCAAAATTTTCGGTCTAATATATTTTCCCACATTTCCCTGGCTTATTCTAATTTGATTGATTACTAATTAGCAATTATCACTTTACTTTTTATTTTTCTTGAGCATTCTGTTTATAAAAATATCATTTTATTAATAAACTTAATCCCCTCCAAAGTGTCTGCTAGAAAATCAAGATTTTCCTAAGTAAAACACTTTTATAGTTTTGGTTTGGTTTTCTTAGAATGAAAAATACAATATGATATGACATAATATAATGAATATAAGTGGAGATACTCCCTAACATATTTTGCTGATCATAAACTAATAAGTATAGATCATGCTAGTCTGAAATGTGATTTTCCAGCCCTTAAATAAATAATCTAAAAACCAACTTGGACAAAAATATAAACCAAAAACCATACAGAAAAACAGACAGGTAAATAAATAAATAAAATTCTCTTCTTTTATAAAATATTTTTACAATGAGTATTATGTACTACTAGTCAGCCACAAAAATGCCCAGTTAAGTTTCTTAAGGTTTTCCTACCAGGGTCCTGGAAGAACTTGGAGAGCATAACACACAACATAAATCTTTTCTTCCTGACTGGAAAATTTTAAATCATTTAGGTTAAAAAAAAATAATTGCTAGAAATTTAGAAATTTAACTCAAACTTGAAAGAGGAGATTTTTGTATGCATTAAATAGCTATACCATCTTCCTTAATCAGAAATTCCTATGCCAAGATGCATTTCATCAATACAAATGAAACATTTCAAAATATTTGGAAAATAAGCAATAAATACATTCTTTCATGTTGTTAAAGATTATATAATTGGAATGGTAGAATAATGGTAGAATATGAAGAACTATTTCATGGAAGAGACTTTTTTTTCACTATCTAGGTCTTTTTCTCCTGAATTTACAGTCAACTGTTAGCAATACACTGTAGCAAAAAACTTTACAACTATAGGGAGAGAATGCCATCTGCTGCTTTATATGTGTACTCAACAGTAGGAAAGAAGCTGGAAAATAGACAGGTACTGTAATTACTGTACCATGAAATGAAATTTGGATATTTAATAAGCAGCTACAGAAAAGAAAGAATAAGAGCAATAAATATTGTTATTCAAGGGAAACATTTTAAAACATAAACGCTTTTAGCATAAACTTGTGAAATTCCAGGATAGATTTTATTTGTATATTACTCCCATAGATTGCTTATAGACATTGTTTATATAAAAAGGTTTTTTATAAAGGTCAGACTTAAAAAACAAAGGCCTTTTTAATATGACTACCCAATATCATTTCCCAATTAGAAGCTAATATTAGCAGTTCCCATACTACTAATCCAGTATGAAATTTAGAACTCTGAAACTGTAGACTTATTAGCAGAGCAAGGTAAGAAGCCATGAAAAGTAGAAAGTTTAGAGTAATGTGCCAAAGGTAAGCATTGAAAAAGAGCTAACTAACCTATGGAATGACTTCCTCTGACAAGATATCATCCTTTACATTGAATAAATTTATTATCTCATTGTTATATTACCTAAAATTCCATCAAGTCAATATTCATCTTGGTTAGCAAGAAATCTCTTTTAAAAATGAAAATATCTATAGCAGTGTAAAAGAATGATCAGTCATTCATTAGTAAGCATAGCTTAATCAGACAGAATTGCTCTCTTCCTAATATCTATGATCAGTTTACATGCCAATATCTCTGTTTTCTGGACTATTTCTTTCTCTAAAGAGCTAGATTGTGGCCTGAACTAGTTGAATGGATACTTCACCAATTTTAATCATTTGCATAAGTATTTAAATAACAATTTTAATTACAAGTTAAAAAGTGACAAACCTACTTTTCTGCTCCTCCCCCAACTCTATTAAATATTTACATATCAAAAATATAGTCCTAACATTTGTTTTTGGTTTAGATCAATTAATTCATTAATATAGTAAAGTTCTGATGAGAAAACTACTTCCATTAATAGAACAAATAATTGATTTGCAATTTAAAAGCCTTAGTTTCCTAGGATGCTGCGAAATTAAGTCTCTTTCTCAAAAGTCTCTCTCTTTCTCTAGATATATTCATACACATATGTATTTACGAATCTATAAACACACATATAACAGAGGCAGGACTTGAATCAGGTCTTCCTTATTCTAAGGCTGTTTATCTGTTCTGCAAAGTTTCTTATTATTTTGTAAAGAAATATATTTAATCTCTAACTTTACTCTGAAAGGATAATATTATGAGAACTAAAAGCAAAGAAGAGAATAATCCAAGAGTAGATATTTGTTATTCATATGCTCTATGCTTATTTGATGACTGATACATTCCTTAGGTTAATATCCCAAGTTCTCAGAGGAATAGAAGGAAAAATTTTAAAGATAGATCTTTTGTTTTTCTTGTCAAAATCTTTGTCCTTATTTAATCCCTTATTCCCTCTATTAGAAGATATCAGAAGCTTCATATTAGAGTGGAAATGAATTTTTGAAGATTATATTGGCCAGTTCGAAGATGATGAGACTAGCTAACTTTTGAGATCCATAACTAAACAGTTTAGCAAGAGTTTTATTTTTGTCTTTTGTCAATGAAATCTAAAAAAATTATCTATTAAAGAAAAGCACAGAAGCCAATAATGATGAAAACAGAAGTCTTTTCAAGTTTTAAAATAATTTGATCTTTTGGTCAGGAGATAAACTTTCATTCAAATTCTATTGGCCATGTTGATCCCATTCCCTCTCATCTTCTCTAGCAGAAACCTGAATCATATCATCTCTCTCACTCATTTTCAGCTTCTTTGCCTACTATCTTCAAAATACCCAAGTCCTCTTTAGTCTTAAAAAATTCCCAAGTCATATTATCCCCTCAAGTCATCATACTTTATCTATATTCCTTTACACTTCTTGAAAAAGGAAATCTATCTTCAAAGTTTTCACTTCTCTTACTCAATACTTCGTAATTTGGTTTCCAACTGCACTACTTAACAGAAACTGCCCTCTCCAAAGTTATCAACCATTTTAGTTGCCAAGTCTTACCTTTCTTCAGTCTTCAACCTTTTTGAAACTATTTAGAACTACTGGAGACCTGGATATTCTCTCCTCTCATTACTCTTGCTCCTGTCTCATTACTCTTTCTTAGCCTTTCTTTGCTAGCACATCATCCATACTGAACTCCTTAATTGTAGGTATTCTTTAAGGTTCTGTCCTAGGCCTTACCCTCTCTATAGTTTCTCTCCTGGTACCCTTCTCAGTTCCTATGGTTTTAAAATGATCCCTATGCAGATGATTCATAAATCTTTATATCCAACCACAATTTCTCCTCTGAGATCTCTCACTTCAGAAATCTAACATCTGCCAAATTCTGATGATTCTACTTCCACAATATTTCTTTTGACACTGCTTCCACCCAGGTACAGGCTATCATGACCTCCCACCTGGACTAGCTTTTTGGCTAGTCTCCCAGTTTCAAATCTCTCCTCACTCCAGGTTCATCCATTACTCACCTATGACTATGTCATTCTTCTATTCAATAAATTCTAGTGTCTTACCATTGTTTTCAGAATCAAATATAAATTTTCTGTTAAGCTTTTAAAGCTCTCTGCCCATTTTTTACTAATACTCCCAGATGCTTAAAACTCTCTTCTTACTTATCTCTATCTCTTTCTTAGGCTTCCTTCAGATGTCAGCTAAAATCCCATGTCTTGCAAGACTTTCCCAATTTCCCTTAATGTTAGTGCCTTTCTTCTGATATTATCTCCAACTTATCTGACATCATATCTTGTTTGAACATGTTCATTAACGTATTATTTCACCCATTAGTTTGTGAGCTCCTTGAAGGCAGACATTATCTTGCCTATCTTTGTATTTACAGAATTTAGCCCTGTGCCTGGTGCATAGCAGGTACTGGATATATGTTTATTGATTTTTCTTGGCTTACCCTTCAGTCCCACATCAATAGTTACCTATTAGACACTTCAAAGTAGATATTCTGGAATCTGAAACTAAAAATATTTAGAACTGAATTCATGAGCTTTTCCCCAAAAACCTCTTCTCTTCCATACTTTGCAATTTTTGTTGAAAACACTATCATTCTTTCAATTTTTTGCCTTTGTAACTTTGGTATTATTCCCAAATCCTCACTCTTCATTTGATTAGTTGCCATTTCTATTTCCACATCATCTCTCACATATAATTCCATTCTCTACTCATATGGCTACTTATAATCTGCATTCAGACTTTCATTCACCTCTAAACTATAACAGCCTCTTAAATGTTCTCTTTTCTAATTTCTTACCACTTCAGTTCATCCTATTATACAATGCTGCAAAATTGATTTTCTTAAGCACAAATCTGATCACATGACTTCTTTGTTTCATCAACTCCAGTGGTTCCTTATTATAAATTTCTGTTTAGCTTTTAATTCCTTTCACAATATGTCCTCAAACCCCAACCTGGACTATTCTTCTGATATTCTGCAATCCAATCAGCCTGGTCTTTTCTCTGTTCTTTACCATATAATTTCCTTGTCTCTATGCCTTTGCTTGCTGTCCCACAATCTGAAACACACTTTCCTCTCTCTTACACAATACTTCTCTACCCTTAAAACACAGCTTAAGCATCCCTTTTTGAAAGAAACCTCTCAATTGCTACTGGGAGTTGAGTTGAATTGCTTTGTATAGATCTGTTTTTATTCACTTTATATTTATGCTGTATATATTTCTATACATATTTGCTATTTCCCATTAGAATATAAACTACCTATGAACAGGGATTGTTTCATTTTTTTATATATGTGATCCCAGCACAGAGATCATTGTCTGGCACATAATATTACTTAATAACTATTTGTTGATTAACTGATTGAATGCAGCCTAAGATCACATTAGGTTTTTGGTTGCCCCAAAACATCTGACTAATAATGAATTTGCAGTCAAGCTCCCTGTGGCCATTCCTTGATATCCATATCCTCAAAATAACAATCCTTGACAAATGACTAAGATTCTTCATAATTCATAAATTGTAAATGAGGAAATATTAACTGTTAAAGGAACTGTGAAATCAAGTAGGATTTAGTAGCAACTTGACAATGAAAAGGGAAACTTCTTGAGAGGAGGGATTGTTTCATTTCTTTTATTTGTATCCCAAGTATTTAATTACAATACCTGTATGCTTTTAATAAAATGCTTGTTAATTGACTGATACTTCTCTTCTCTTGTACGTAGCTTTGTCCATACAATTATATCTTCTTAATGTTCATTCAATACTATTCCACTCCCTATCCTCTCTGCCTGCTTCTTTTGAATGAGGCTTATCATCTTCCAGAGATATATTCCAGGCAATGATCCTTTTCCACCAGTTAAGTGCTACCTATGATGTTGAATATTCCTTATTGCATTAAATCTCTAATTTACCTTCTATTTAACTTATATTTATGTGTTGGCATACAGTTATCTGATGTTATTGATTTTATTAATTGGCTATTTTCTTGGATTTTGTCACCTTCAAATTTCAGGGCATCACTATTGCTATTCTTTTTCTGACACCCCAGCTATTTTCTAGGTTGTCCTTCTTGATCGTTAGACGCCGGCAATGATTCCCCTCTGTCTTTATCTTCAATCTAAAGCTCCTTTTACCTAGATTCATGAAATTTTAGGCACTTAGCATAGAACCTAGAACCAACATTAATAGGATGATAGACAAATAATTCCTTTAAAAAAGTTTTATCCTGGGCCTTTACAAGACTCAACTAATGTGACAGTATTGTCTAACAAAACAGTACCAGATTTAGAGTCAGAAAACTTGGGTTTGTATCTCAGATCTACCACATATTAATCATGTCCCCTAAGATAAGCACCTCAGTTTTCTTGTTTATAAAATGGATATCAATACTCACCTTGTTGAGAGGATTAAATAAGATAATGTATATGGAATCTCTTAATAACTTATGAAATGCCATATAAAAATAACCCAAGGAACATATCTTTTGTATGTGTATATGCACATTTGTACCTTATCTTCATCTCTGTTTAATGTAATCTAATTAGACTTAATAACAAATAACCATACATAATACAAGCTCTTCTTATTCCTTCCTTATGGTATCTTTCAGTGACAAATTTTGAAAAATAATTATAATGACACCAAAAGACAAAAGATCTTTCAAAATATAAGGGCAGGAGCCACGCCACACTGTATCACCTCCTCAAGAGGAGATAAGTTTGGTTGAAGCTTTTCAAACAATGATCCTAGGAGAATTTAAAAAACACATTTTTCATTTCATTTTTTCATTTCAGAATAAAATCATTCTTGTCTAGAAATCACAGATGAATTGAAGGTAACATTAAAATTCCTTGGGAAAAGGTCTAACAGTATAATGAAAAGCTATGCCTTGAATTTTCAAGTAAGAAATTCTTTGACATTGCTGAAGTACAAACTAAATCTTAAAGAGATAAAAATATCCTTGGGACTACTTATCATAGAGGAGTACTAAAAAGAGTTACTGCACCAGTAAGAAAAAAATCCCAGACACATCTTACTCAATGTCATAAGACCTACTAAATATTGGCTTAGGGCTCATATAAATGCCTTTGATACTTTTCAAGATCAATTAATCTAGTCTTGCTGATGCTATTCTTACATTATCTAGACAATGAGCGTCCCTTACAGTTAAGGTGATTTAACTGCTACTTCTCAAAGATGCTGCTAACTCTTCTAGTCCCTGCTATTTATCATGCAGAAAAGCCAAGTAATGTGAGAAATAAAGTACAAACCACATAAGTGAATAACTGTCAAAGGAACGGAACTATTAAAAGAATAAATCTTGGGTTCTTGAAATATAATACAATATAACAAAATCCATTAAAACATTCAAAATAATCTTAACTATTTAATGAATATAACTGTTAAAAATATTCACGGATTACACACTAATCCTCAAAGAAAATGGCAAACCTAAGTATAAATCAAGAAAATGAAGTACTGAACATCTTCAATATCTCAAGGTCTTGAATTCCAATGCATAATGTATTCTCCCAAAGAAATCAGGCAAATAACTTTTTTTATTCTGCATATAAGTCATCTTTATACATTTACATGCACCTTTTTCTTCATCTTAAGTGACAGTGGTTTAAATTAATTATAAACACTTACCTTTGAGGTTCGCTGAAGTTGGTCACCCACATATGTTTTACGAAACTGATCCAAAAACCAAAGAATTGCAAGTTCTATTTTTTCATTACTATACTGAGGCAATTGGGAATCCAACAAAGATATAAGCTGAAAAACTCTTTAACATAAAATAGAAATATTTTTAGATAAAATTATTGAAAAAGTAACATCATAACAGCTATTGTTATGGCAATTATTTGTACTCTTCTTACATTAAATTACTTATAAGGGATTATTTAATTAAGTTCATGCTCTTGGCATATTGATAATTTGCTAAATTGTACTTGCTAAATACCAAATTTGAAAACTGGTTGACTGTGAGCAAGGTTTGTTTTTTCTATTTAGAATTATTTCATATAATTCATTTTTCCCTTTTTATAGTAAAATGACCAGCATACTATATGGTACAGAATAAGTGCTTATTGACTGAAATAAAACTACAAAATAGAAAGTTCTAAATTTTTCAGAGGTACATTAACCAAGGTAAAACTTGCTTTCATTTTTTTTAATATATTAAAAAAAAGCACTCCAAGCAATCCCTAAACTTCTTTCCTATTGTTCCAACCTAAGTCTAAAGAGATATTTCAAAATACATTTTTTTTCTTTATGTCAAACAAGGCACAAATCACAAAGAATGAAAATTGAAAGAGAGAGTAGGGTGACAAATTGGCTTATAGTGATGCTATAGTCTGAAAGACAATGATTAGGAGCAGGAAATAGTTTTTTAAAAAGTCACTGGATACATTTCTGAAGGTACTTTTATGATTCTGTCCACAGTTAACAATCAATTTTAAATGAAGTGTAAAAATTCACTGAAAATATAAATAAATGACTACAGACTACATCTAAATAATGTATACAGAAATACAAAATTTCAAGAATGGGAAGAGGACCTCAGTAGTCATCTAGTCCAAATCTCTCAAAAAGCCCCATTACAACACACCCAAGTGATAATCCATTCTTCAGCTTAAGACTTTCAATGAAACATCAACACTTTGGAAAAACTCTAATTATTATTAGAATCTTTATATTGATCAAAAGTAACTACACTGAAAGTTTCATCCATTGTTCCTAGTTACACATTCTAAGCAAAGGAGAAGAAATTTAATCCTTTCTTCATCAAATGGCTTTTAAGTACTTTAGAAAACTAGCGTTTGGTTTTGGATTATCAAGAATACTTAATAATTAAATATGACCAATATCACTATCAAATTTATCTCTATTCAAAGTTTTGTTACATTAAGATGTGAATATAATAAAGAAAGGTTTGTGCACAGGTTTCATAAATTGAAATATTAAATTGGTGAGCTAGATGTTACTTTACTTTGAACCACAGAATAATTATTATAACACTGATTAGCTTAAAATACTTTGTTGATAAAGTAGTATAGAAATTTAATAGCTAGTTGTGAAATCTTTTTAAATATTGGCTGAATTTTTCTGGCAAGTAGCTAAATTCAATATAAAAATGAATGGTTGATAACAAATCTCAACTGGACAAGTTTTGCTCAAAGACTTGGAACATCTTCATGAATTATTTACATTTTATAAGACAATAGAAAAATGATTCCTCAATATGGAATCCAAATATTACAAAATACACATTTATGATTATTACAAAGCAAAAGAAATATGAAAATATAAACCTCATTTAAGACTAAAAAGTTTCTTGCTATTTAAGGAGATGATTGAAAAATTATATTTATGATATAACAAAGTTTATCTGAAACATATTTTCTTCCTCTCCTTATTCTATGTATGTAAGCACTATTTAAGGAATCAAGGATTAAACATTGCTTCTTCTCCCCATCAAAGTTCAATTTATTCACTCATTGTTCAACAAATATTTCTTAAGTGCCTCTGATGAGAACATCAATGTCCTAAGCACTAGATTTGAATTATGAGGTTTGGATATGAAGAAATTTGCTCTCAAGAAACTTACTGTCTAATAGTTGGGGAGAATATGAAATAATTACCAAAAGGACTATGATGGAGAATACAATTATTTGAGATTTTTTAAAATTCCTAACATTATTCTACTAGACATGGCAATCAAACTACACATGCATTTAAAATGTCAATATGTTAACTGAAAAGACAATGATTCATTTTGATTCTTGTTTTCAAGTATAATATAAATATTAAGTGCTATAAATATCAAATTTATGAAAAATTAATAAAATTTATTTGCATCAACTATTCAATTTGTATCATTCAGATGTAAATGATATCAAACAGCAAAATGAAAATAAACATGAAAACATCTCAATTTACTCAAATAGAAATTTCTATAGTGTTCAACTTAAGTATGAAAGAAACACAATGGAAGAATACTGAAATCTGTTAAATATCCCAGTGAAAACTAAAATATTAAACTATCCAGATATTTTCAAATATCTAGGTATTAGGCATCCTTGACACAGATTACAGGATTGGGAACTGGCTGGCTAATCTTTCCTTCTTTCCGTCTAGATGCACACTATCTTCATAGATCTAGTTGGTGTATACTGCATCAGTTCTATTGAATAATAAAGGACTTAGATTTGATCCAAGTTTTTATTAGTGTACCTATTATGATCAGAGTACAGACTTAGATGCTATGGGAAGCAAAGCTTTTTTCTTCAATGATCTCTGTTCTTTAGGAGTTTTCAATTAGGTAAGGAAAATAAAACATGCACACAAGAGACTACCAAATAGGAAAAAAATACCCTTTGCATCAGTTAACTCTCATTAATGTTTGAATATTTAATATATAAAGGGGACTAACAGAAATATGTAATACTAGGACCTAATCCACAAAAGATAAGTCCTCAAAGAATATGAAAAACTTCACAAAAGAACTTCAGAATACTGGAAAATCACTTCAAATTGTAATGAGAAATGAATATCAAAATAAGTGAGGTTTCATTGCAAAAACTGACAAAAAATGTCAAAAAATGAAAACCATCAATTATTGGAGAAGCTATGGACAGATAAGAATACTAACATACTGTTACTAAGGCTATGAATTGGTACAATCACTCTGGAAAGCAATTTGGAACTGTTAAAAAATTTTTTTTTAACTAGAGTCAGGAATGGTGGTGCATGCTGCCAGACTGCTTAAGTTTGGGGGTTTTGAGTTACAGTAGAGTTAAAGGTGATTTGGTGTCTGCATCAAATATGAAGACAATATGGTGAGCCTTCAGGACTGGAAGGTTACTAAGATAGGCTAAATTAGCCCAGGTCAAAAAAACAAAGCAAGTTAAAGCTTCTGTGATGATTAAATATTGGGAGAGGAAATGTCTACTGTATTTTCAGTCTGGGTGAGATAAGAACAACATGAACACATGAAATACATACACACACACACACACCACATACTAAAAACATTCATTCTGTTAGATTTAGAGCTCTTAAGGCTAGGCACATACAAAAAAAAGTCAAAGCCATATAGAAAGAAAAGTCTTATATACACTAAAATATTTATACTAGTACTTTTTGTAATAACAAAGAACAGTAAACACTGCCCACTTGGACTGTGGAATGGCTAACTGAATATACATTAATATAAAGTATACGAAATGAAGAATATGAAGAATTCAAAGAAGTACAGAAAAATTATACGAACTGATGCAAAGTGAAATAACTGGAATGGTGAAAAACCATATTTACATAATTATAACAGCATAAATATAATGGACAATGTAATGAAACTTAATATGTCATAATTAGGATGACCAAGTTTGGCTCTGGAGAAAAAAATGAAATATTATGCCTCCCTCTCTTCATTTCACAGAAAAAGGATATATGGAATAGTACATGAACTGTCATCAAGAGTTTTACTGAACTGCTTTTTATTCCTTTTTTCCCCTCTAACCTTTATATATTAAAACAGATTGTGTAGACTGAAAAATGATAAATTTGGAAATGAATATGTTCTTTAAAACAAAAGACAGTATGAAAAAGTAAAAAAATAATTCTAATCTTATAACCTTGCAATATAGAATATAAATATATATGTACAAAGTACCATGAAATTTCCCAGAAAGAAATTTTTTCATCCTTTGGCATATCAAGGAAAATTTTTTGGAATAAGAGAGGTCTTGAAGGAGAAGCAAGATTTTTGGCTGGAAGGAGCGGTGGGAACAATATATCGTGACCTACCCCAAAATTGTATTCTTCAAGGGACTAAAGACTTAGGCTGTTACCATCACTTTAAGTTACTTGAATACAAAAATAGTGAGGAAAAGTTCCAGGAGCCCTCTGAAGTCTGATGGATCACAATGGATAACTCAAGCAAGGGAGCTTCACCAAAATGAATCAATTGACTGTTCTTAATGCTCATCCTAATTGACTATATTTTTACTATAAGTAAATAAATTTGCTTTACCTAATTGTTAAATTTTCTCTGAGTTTCCCATTTTGTTCCAGTTTTGAATCTAAATTACCAAAGGACTGGTTTCAGTCAAGTTCAGCCCAAAACACCAGGTTAAGGGAGTTTGGACTTTATTTAGTTGACAGTGAGGAGACATTAATGATTTTTCAGCAATAAAATGATTAGACATATTTAATTGGATATATCAAAAGGAGGGAAAAGAAAAAAGGAAAACAATTAGATCTCTTTTAATTATTATAATACTTGAAGCTTAGGTTGGTGATGACAAAGGAAGAAAGGAGATAAATATTAAGAATCTAGAATGTGCCTATGGATTAGTTGAGGTGACAAGAAAAATAAAGAATGAAGAGAGATACTAGAGTTTCAAGCATAAAGGGCTTAAGAGAATAGTGGTGCCACTCATAGGAAACGAGAATTCAAGAGGAAAAGAAGGGGGGGAGGAGAAGGTGACATCAATTTTGCATATGACATTCATTTAATTAACTTAGTACTTACCGGCAAGATAATTCTCCATCCATTGCATCATGTTCATCTGTACTAGTGTAAGTAAGTCTTCCTCCTATAACAGTACCAACTAAGTATACCAGCCATGCAAGACGTCCTAACATTGCAGAAAAAGAAAAGAAAACAAAGTCAGAAAAAGCAAATTCAACAGCAAAGCTGAACAGAGTAAGTCAATCTTCCCAATAGATGACTTTAATAACCTATTTATAAGCTTAGTTCTTGAAGTATAGAGATAAGCTGCTAGTTTTCAATGTATTTTCCAAAGTATTTGTTTCCTTGACATTTAAAATGTGATTGATGTTGTTGTTCAGCCATTGCAGTCACTCTTTGGTGATCCCATTTGGGGTTGTCTTAGCAAAGATACTGCAATGGTTTGCCATTTCCTTTTCTAGCTCATTTCACAGATAAGGAAACTGAGACAAACAGATTAAGTCATAGCTACCAAATGTTTGAGATCACATTTGAACTCAGGTATTCCTAACTTTAGACTGGGTATTATATCCATTGTACCAACACACTAAATTAATCAAAGCTTTTTTTTTTTTAAAGTATTAATTCACATTAGTGAGTCTTAAAATTGTTTAAACTTTATTTTTCAAGAATAGATAATGGTTTTGGAATCCTGAACTGGTAACTGAAAGCAATACAATGAAACCACAAATCTTTCTAGTGAAATTCTTTCAATTTCAATTTCAAAAGGCAGCAGAGATACTACATAGCAATAAATTTAAAGACTGAAGAATTTCTCATATTTAAAAAAAATTGGTTTTATCTCTGACTACACAGATATAAATTCAATCATGATTTCATAAAAATTCTTCAGTTTTTAAGTGACTTGTGAATAATTCAGGCATATATAGTATCCCAAGTGTGCTATCAGTAGTGTTGGCCTTTTCAGAGTAAACTTGAAAAAGATAAGAAAGCTATTTTGGCAGGGTAAAATCAATCCTTTTTGTGCTGTTAAAAATGTTAGTGATTCGAGTGCTTCAAAAAGGCATCAAATTTTAATATCTTTGAAAAACTGTGTTTTAATAAATAAGACCTAGAAGAACGAAAGGCAGAAGCATATGATTTCTCTAGTTTTCCTATAGATTGTAGTACTGATATACATTAACCCTTAATCATTATTTCTACTTTGTATCTTAGTGCAGTCTCTGAGAAATTGAGGTAGAAAACTTCTTAGAGGGTTAGAAATGTTTCCTGATAAGTATTTACATTCTGGGGATATCACATAGCAGAGTTGAATAAAACAAATTAAATTAAGCTGAACCTTTTATGCAGCCCTGCTTTACACTATTAGTGAAGAGAAATTGACTGGACAAGACAACCATTAACACTAATTTGACCTCATAAAATAGAACCAAAATAATGAGTATGAGAGAAAAATGAGATAGCACAAGTAGGAACTGAAGGCATTTCAAAAGTCACCTTGTATATTTGGAAATATTTTATGGTACGTCTCAATATAAACTCTCATAAAAACAGGCAAAAAATCATTAAGGAAAAATATAACAGGAAGATATAATAGGAACATAAAGAGGAAAAAGATGATAGTATTATTTCAGCTTAGCAGTTATTAAAACCTAAAATCATCATAAGATATGAATATTAGTGAAAATTATTTTCCTAATATATGAGGTTACAAGATCATAGATTCAGAGGAGAAAAAAGATGTCAGTCACATGGTGTTAAGTATTTTTCATTTCACAGATGAAGAAATTGAGGTCTAAAAATATTAAGGTTATCTAGTCAATTGTAAAAAAAACAAAATAATAATTTATTCTCAAAATGACCAAAATATAAAATGAGATGCTCCATTGCATTTCATATAAACAATATTTCAAAAATAAACTATCTCACATTAGATGAAAAATATAGCCCAGAATAGGTGTGTGGACTTCATGTCCATGAATCTATTATCAGTACTGAAACATGTATATTTTTGTTAAGTGAATGATGCTTTTGAAATACAAATAGATACCTCAATCTGTTTAATTGATTTAGACCTCTCCAACACTGACTTTTCATAAACCAGACACAAGTATAACAGACTGGTTGCATAAGGTCTTTAAATTATATAATTAATCTTTATTTCAAATGACAGGTAGGCTCTAATTACATAATTATTTCTTGACAACTCGTGCTTACCACACATTTTGATATTTGAACTTGTATTATTTTCTAATTGCATCTAATAGATATTTCTTATCTATGCAAACACACTAGCTACCCTCTAGAGGATTGGTATAATATCTTTTATTCCTTATTTTCATATTCATATAATATAAACTGAATACATATTAGATGCCCAATGAATATATGTTGAACTGAAAATGAATGGACCAATTTAGCTCATCTGGACATATCAGTGATATAAATACAGAAGTGATATAAAAATCAGCAGAAACTGAGTTTTACTTTTTTAAGAGTTAGTATCAGAACTAAAAAAAAATAGGAATGGGTTATTCAAAATGCTATTCTAAAGCAGGGGGCATGGCCCACAGGTAACAGTTTAAAAATCACTTGTATTTCACAGACTATACAGAGAAGTGGGTTGTTAGCTAGATTTTTCTCACAGCTATGCTTTGATGATGTTGATTCTAAAGGATGGCACCAAAAAGGTCAGGTAGTAGTGGTTCAGAACTTCCAAAATAGTAGACTTCTTAAAACTTCCTTTATAAGCAATTTGTAATTCTACCACAATCAATTTCTGAAGACTATTGCAAAAATGGCCGAAATGCAAAGCCACGAAACCTAAAAATACTTATAGGTAAAAGGCAACAACTTTCCCAGTAATGGAAAAGATAAGCACAGGAGATTATTTTTTCCATTCCTTTAAGTCATGTTATTATACACAATAACAATGATCATATAAAGTTATTTATTTCAAAGAAAAACATGCAAAGCCAGCTTTTAATAGACTGCCATCACTTTTTCTTAAAAAAAAAAATGTTTTCTATGAGATGTTTACTTAAAGAAAAGGATAGTATATGTCAACTTTCTTCCTATTAATCATAACTCATTTTGATATAAACATAGTAGTAGTTTCTAGAACTAATTTTTAAATACCAGTTTTCCAATGATGCAAAATAATTAAGTTAATATTTAAAGACAGATTAAATTTTCTATTTTCCAACTTTCCATGTTGACCCAAATTTTTCTGAAGTAGTGAAAAGAACTAGCAAATCTAGAAAAGAAAAAAAGAAAGAAAAAGAAAAAATCTTTTTTGTAAGAGTTTTGAAAGGCATATTAAAAGGTCTCTTTAAAAAAGTTTAAAATGCCTGGACAAGTGAAAAGGATTATATGCAAAATCTGAGAATCAAAATATGATAAAGTATTGATGGCAATACCTTATCTTCAAATGATATTTAAAACATATTTGCGTACTAGTAAGAAAGAGAAAGCATGGCATACTGGATAGAAGGCTGTCCTTGAAGTCAGGGTTCAAATCTTGCTTCAGATATATATATATATATATATATATATATATATATATATATATATATATAAGCTGGGTGACCTTGAAAAGGTCATTTGAACCTCTAAGTGCTCTAGGTACTCCAAGATTATGTAAATTTCAGAGACAATGCTGATTTGTATTGATAGCAGGAGTTTCTTTGCCTGTTGAGTTCTTTATATCAATAAAATTATCCCCATCTAGAGTCACCTATTTAGTTTTTAAATATGTTCCAAAACTTCAAAAAGCAGTTAATGTTTCAGTTAATGTTAATTCATTTGGTTTTCTTTTCCGTTTTTTTATTATATTTTAATTTTTGCTGGCTTAGAAGAAGTAATGAGTTGAGTTGCTCACAAAGTGGGGATTTCCAATAAGGTTTTTAAAAGATGACATTTCTCTTAAGAATGTGACCGAAAAAAGACCCAATGTGAATAGTTCTTTCTACTTTTAGCTAGTTAGTTTCAGAATGTGTTACTGTTACAATTCTCTCTCTTAAAGTGCATCTGTATTGAATTGGAAGAAATCACTGAAAAATGAACATTGGTCAACTAATAACAAGTACTTCAAAAACTAAGATTACACATATATATATATATGTATATGATTATATATCATATATAATATTATATATATGTGTATATGTGTGTGTGTATATATATATATATATATATATATATAAATTAAGAAATAATGTGACCTAATAGAAAGAGAACTAATCTTTGACTTAGACAGTTTATATTCAAAGTCCATACTCTGATACTAATTAGCTATGTGATTGTGGGCAAGTCATTTATCCTCTCTGAGCCCAAGTCCAAGTAAAACAAGGAAAATACTTATTATTACTTACCTTGAAAGGGTTGAAAGGAAAATCCTTTGTAAACCTTAAAAATCTATGGAAATATTCTTTTTGTTGTTAATAAGCACTGTGGTGTCTGTTTTTGATGCTCATGAGAATAGCAGGCCAGTGAGAGCTAAATTACAAACTTTTTTTATGAAGAATGTATAATATATGCATAATGCATATAATAATTACAGCACTTAAAAAATAATTCCTTAGAACTAAAGCAGCATACATGGAATGGTACTGATATGTGCATCTTGGCAAAAAAGAATAAATTTTAGCTAGCCACTTGGAAACTTATAATCCTTCATAAAATAAGATACTGGTTTTGCTTATGTATAACTAAATTAACATGCCTTAACGCTAATCATCTTACTAGCTAAGTGATCTTAGATAAGCCAATTAACTCCTCTCAGTTTCAGCTTCTCCATAAGTAAAATGAGATATTTAGATTAAACTATCACTTTTGTTCCTCTTGTTCAGAGAAAGACCTATGAAATTTGGTAATTCTATGATTAGATAATATTAGATAATTTATATTCTCTAATCTTAAACAGATGATATCTTAAAAGACAAAGGCTCTATTTAGAAAACACATACACAGAAATATGTCCTACAGAACTATGAAAGAGAAAGGACATAACAAAATGTCTAATGATCTTTAGCCCTTCAAATGTAAGGCATTCTTTCTTCTAAAAGTCTATTTTATATGCAGCTTTCTTGTTTAGCTAAATGAATTAGTGTTTCTATATTTAAAACATTCAGTATAAAGAGAAATTTATAACCTTCAAAGGAATAATTCTTATTACTAAAATGCTGCCATATAGTTAAAAGATATTTCCATGAACTCATATATCTTATATCATCTTAAAAAAAAAAAAAAAAACTTTTCTGAAGAGTTCTCACTTAATCCCTACATGTGTGTGTGTGTGTGTGTGTGTGTGTGTGTGTGTGTGTGTGTGTGTGTGTATAGTATGTAAAGGTCTTTACTTATTTTATGAGCCAAAATTTCCATTACAATTTTCTTTATCCTCTGTTGCTCCTAAAATGTTCACTGTACTTGTTTTTGCAGCCTCTCAAGCTGGGAACATTTTTTTCCTTAACAAAATAATTATTACTGTAATAATCTGTAATTATGGTTTATAACTGCAATAATCCCAAAGAAATCAGTCATTACCATAGATCACAAGTAATCGTTAACTACTGTTAATGACCTATTTCTTGGGGATTATTGTTTTAGTAAACCATGACCGTATCACTGCAGATATGGAGGAGCAAGACAATATAATACAAATGAGATCATAATATAATAATAAACTTATTTTGTAACATTAAAAGCCATTAAGCATCTAAATTAAAGTACATATAACGAGGGGATATAATTTTCATTGTTCAACACTAACTGAAGTGTTTAGCCTGCACAAAAGAAATTGAATACTACTACATGGTAATACAAATTAAAGCTACATTAAATATTTGCTAACACAAAATAATTTCAAAGGATTGATCAGAACACAGATTTCCTGAATAAAGCACTAATGACTTTATGGGGTCCCCCAATTAACTTTCTGACTAGAGACAGAGTAAAATCCAATTCTAATTTTAAAAAAAAGTTCCTAGAATATATTCTTTTCCTCCTCCTCAAAAAGGAGGATTTGGATCACTATAGTTAAAAAGTTAGTCCCTAAAATGTTGTATGTAGAATTAATCATATTTTAAACATTCTACAAAATTTAGAATTTTAGGTCTTGGAAGGGACCTTAGAGATCATGTGATGTGGCAAAGAGGAATTAAATAACTTGTCCATGTACATAGATGATTAGTTGCAAGGTATAATCTTCAAGACCAGCCTTTCCACTATTCCATGAAGTTCCAAAAAGGTTCTTTTGGAAAATGAAATTTTTTTTCCTATAAAGTAAATAATTATTCCCTAAGTTATCTTCAATTGAATTAATTCATCAAGCATGTGTTAGATGCCTGTTATGTGCCAGCCACCACATTACATAGTGTGGATGCAAATACAAAGTAAAAATGGTCTCTGTCCTTACCATTCTAGTATAGGAAACAACATGTAGATAGACCAACAGTAAAAAGACCACCCTAATTTCCTTTTTTGATAAGTTGGTCTATAAAAGGGAAGGTATAAATATATTGTACCTGAATTTCAGCAAGATATTTGATCAATTTTTTTTTTGAAAAAAATTTGTGAATAAAAACCTAGTTTTAGGTTGGATGACAGAATTTAGTTAGATTAAAAACTGGGTTACTGACTAGACTCCAAAAGTGTGATTCATGCATGGATCAATGTAAACTTAGAATGAGATTTTGGCCCTGTGTTTTGTTGGATAAAGACATAAAATGACATGTATGTAGATGATCAAGATGTGTCTAATGACAGAAATGGGATTCAAAGAGATCTCAATCATTTAAAAGACTAAAGTTAAAGACTAAAATCAGTTAAATGTAAAGTGATGAAGTTTAATAGAAATAAATATAAAGACTTGGGAGAGAATGGGGAAGAAGAAATGAAAATTGTGTTTATGTATCTGAAAAGCTGTGACATGAAAAGAAGGATAAGACTTGATCTACTTGGCCCCTGAGGGCAGAACTATGAGCAATGTGCAGAGATCATAAAGAAAATCATAAATTTAGATTTATAAAAGAAAACATTTTCTAACAATTAGAGTTAAACAAAAATAGATTAGGTTGCTTTAGTAGAATGGATTTGCCATTCTTTGGAGTCCTTCAAGAAAAGACCAGACAACCACTTTACAATAGAAAAAAATCAAATTCAAATACATACTGGACTAGATGGTGTCTTAAGTCCCTTCCAATTCTATAATGTTCTTGGTAGGTTTTTTGGAGGTCTTGGAGCAGCCTTCCTTTCAGCAGATATCATCGCAAGAATAGCCAGGTGTTAAAGTCCAAATCCTTTATTATCTCCTTCACAATCTAGTTTCCTTGCCTAGGGCCCGGGCTAGCTTTCTTAGAGGCCTTCCAGTGTCTTGGTTTCAGTGGAGAAGCTAAGGAGGAGAGCCTGCCACCAAGGTGATGTGAGATGTAATGTAAATGAATCTGGCTCTCAGTTCTTGCTGGCTGTTATATACTCTATTATAATTACATTATCATAAGGTTGAATCTTGTAGAACTATATTAAGTAATAAGTACATGTACTAAACTAGAGAACTATTAATCACCATGCCAAACTAGATAAGCATTGTATCATTAATTTCATTGACCTTGTAAGAATCCTTGTTTCAAATTCAGAGTTATGGCCCATAACACAATTCTGTTATTCTTCATACCAGGATACAAAAATTGATCACAAAACACAGAATGGATTCCCTCAATCAAAAACCTTCAGGGAGGGCCAAGATGGTGGAGTAGAGAAGTACTCAACCAAGCTCTCCCAAATTTCTTTCCAAACTTGTAATGTTCTGGTACTTAAGTGGTCATATCCTCCCTGACTTCTCAAGGAGGTGAGGACCCCAAAAAGGAAGTGATCATGCCCTCCCTGACTTCTCAGAAATGGGGATAAAAACACCAAAAATGGAGATGATCACATCCTCACTGATGTCTCAGGAAGGGAGATGAAAACACCAAAGAGAAATGGGGAGACAAACCAGATTTTGTTAGCGGGTTTCTGATGTATACCTCGAAACATGTATACATAGATCCATCAACATGGGAGGTATTACACAAACTTATTGTAATATAACTCAGGCTAGTAGTAATGTAACGAACAACATGAATCAATATGAGGAATTATATATGTCCATAAGTCCTAGAAATAATCCAAAACCAATCTATTGCCCATTACTTTATATGGCAGGGAATCCAATAATTCCTGCAAGTTTTTGAAGTCCTACAATAGTCTCATCATGTCTCAGGGAATCCAATGATTCCTATGTGTTCTGAAGTTCTGGAACAGTTTTATCAACACTTTTTGATGTTCACGAGTCAATTGCCATACACATTAGGTTAACAGTCATGTTTTTTCAGTGGCATATGTAGTCAGAGATGGAACGACTCGATGTTTCTTGAGTTTTTTCTCCTTTGTTTCAAGGTTTTTTCTCTTTTTCTATATCTCTCAAGGTGCTTATTGGCACCATCTGATTCCTTTTCCATCTGTAGAGATATAAGCAAACCTTCTCCCCCAAACAGTTAATGTATCTGGTCCTTTCCATTCACCACTTTCTGGGTCTCTCCACCTCACCTAGTGATTATATTGCACTGGACACTAACATTCTTTTGGGTTATGAAACCTGTATTCTCCCGAATTACAATTCCTTTTTCCCATCTGATTGCTTTTTGGCTGATTGAGCATATCAGAGTACTGAACTTTTAAAGACTCTCTGGGTATAACCTGGACTGCCATCATGCCCCACCTGTTTTTTTGCCGGGGGCGCTGGAGCTGAACCCCACCTCTCATTTCCCTGGGTCAATCTACATTCTGATGTCTACTGGGGCCCTGGAGCTAGCCCATGCTTCCCATTTCCCTGAGTCAGTGTACATTTTGATGCTCAATGGAACCCTCTATTGCACTTTGGACATGGGGTTTGGGGTCTTATTCTCTCACCCTATTTTCTCACTCTATCTCTATGCCAACATTGAGCTTTCAGATGCCCTACTTTACAAAACTGAAAGCATTGATGAGTATCTCTGGAAGCCCCTTGCTAAGAGGGACCTTGTCTTCCCATGTTCTGCATCATAGCCTAGGTATAAAAAGACATTTGTGCCCGCTGTGGTATAGCATCATATATCTCCTCTAAAGGAGCATCCTTGTGTAGTCCCCTATAATTCTTCTACAAACTTCATTAGCATTTTCTCTAGCAAGTTGTTTGATCATTATTCCTGTTGCTGCATTTTCACCAATAGTTTGTATGACAGCTGTCTGCAGATGTCCCACAAAATCAGAAAAAGTTCATTTGGGCCTTGCTCTATTTTTCTCGAAGCCTTCCCCTCGATGTTGCTTTCCTGAGAGGGAGCCCTATGCTTTGATAGCAGTAGCAGCAAATTGCTCATATGCTATCAAAGGGTAATTAATCTGTGCTAAAGTGTCTGCATAAGGACTTAAACCTGTTAGGTGGTCACAGGTGATTGGTATGATATATTAACTTTGCCTATTTCTTGGGCTTGTATCCTACAAAGTACTTTGAAAACCACAATAAGTTTTGTGCAGTTTCTAAAAATGTCCTTGCTATGGATTTCTAATCATTAGGGGTTAAAATTTCACAAACCAAATTCTCTAATATCAACTTAACATAAGCCGATGTAGTAGCTCCATAAAGAGTGCAAGCCTTTTTCAGACCTTTGATAATTTCCAAATCAAAAGGAGTGTATCTTCTCTTTTCTTGACTTGAAGAGTCAAACTCTTGAATAACAGGGTATGCTTCTATTCTTAAATCAGATAAATTCTGTCCTTGTTTTTGCTTTAACTAGTGCCTTTTGTAATCTTGTCATAGGGGATGGACAAAGCTGCTGCACTGGTAGTGCTGATTGTGTCACTACCCCTCCCCCTCCTCCATCCTCCCATGAAGGGTTGAGGGGGGAGGGTCAAAGGATGGGGAATGCCCTAATGGTTCCTGCTGTGAAGCACCTAGTTCCTTAATTTCATCAGCAATGTACTTAACTCTTTTCTTGTCTAATTCTTCATGCTTTTCAACTGTTTTATAAGTATTCCCCTCCTGCTTTTTCTCCTTTTTCCTAATTCAAAACTTATGTAATTCCTTAAAGCCAATTGTATTAAGTTTCATACACACACACACACACACACACACACACACACACACACACACACACATATATATATATATAATGGTCCTCATTAGTTTTTTATGAGTTTTTATGAGTGCCATAATGTTTTTTTAGGAATTGAATCTGAACTATAGCGAGCTGTTGAATCCAGAAGCTGCCAGATCGCTCTCTGGGAAGAGATCTGCTGTGTCTACTCAAATCTTTCAGACAGATTCTTCTTCCTGTAGTGAACCGTTATCTCCAGGCAGTTGCTGTTAACTCTTGTCCAGAGAAGTGACTTCCCTTCCTGCAGAGAGCCGACTTCCCTTCCTACAGAGAGCTGTGTCAAACCAGATGTAGTGCAGTCTTCTTCTATCTCTGGGTATCCTCTCTTTTATCCTCCCAGAGAATGGGCGTGGGATAATGCAAGGGCTTCTGGGCAGAACCACTTCAGCCAATGAGCTTGCTCCTTCTATCAAGTCAACCTGAGTTCTCACCTTGTAATTGTCCAGACAACCTGAATTCTCACCTTGTCACTATCCAGACAACCTGAGTTCTCACCTAGTAATCCTAACATGAACCATTATCATTGTAATATTCACTTAGTTGCTCTCACTAAATTCCATTTATGTCTCTAATTATTCCTTGGAGAACCAAGGGGATGTGTATTTTAATGTTTCAAAGAGTTCAATGATCTGCTTCCAAGTTACAATTAAACCTTGTTTTTTTTTTTATTAGCCTAACTATACTTTCTACACATTTTCCTTGGGGTAGGGAAGGCTCTTTTCTAAGCATTTCATTGAAATATTAGTTTAGCCTTACTAAAGCTTCCTGCTTGTCTATTTTTGTACTCACCCTAATTTCTGGGTTAAGGAGACTTTTCCACTGAACTCAGGATCCTATCAGTCTGTACTGCTGAATGTAAATCTTTAGCCCCACTTTGGGTGCTAAAATGTAATGTCCTGGTAAGCTTTCTGGAGGGTCTTCAGACCTAGGTTTCAGTGGAGAAATGCAGGAGGCAGGAGAGCCACCACAAGGATCTCTACCTTGAAGTCTGTCTCCCCTCCCAAATCTCGTAGCTCTTATGTACTCTATTATAAGTACATCATAATAGGTGTCAATCTTGTAGAATAGGTGTCAACTTACAGTATAACTTACAGTTATACTAAGTACTAGAGTATCATTATCTTAATACTACTAAGTTAACACCTTGTAGGATTAAATCAGTCATACAGAGTTCCCTTTACACAAACTACTCTAAAATAATACTTCAAATCAAATTCTAGAATGACAGAACCAACAATAATAGGCTGAAACAATTTTCCAAGAAAATTCAAGATAACAGCAGAAAAAAGTCTGTCTATGGTGATGAGCCCAGTGAACACAGCTGAGGAAGCACAGGTCATGCCTTTGAGGTAGCTGTTTTGGCAGCAATAGCAATTTCTAGAGCACTCAGCATACATTCAGGGATTGTCAGGGTGGAGTCTGAAGGAGACTCTTTGCTGGTGCTGAGTTCAGGATCCTGTTACATTGTCCATAAGTACTTCTGGGTTCCTTGTCAAAAGGAACAATAGCACTTGTGGCCACAGGGGAGTGTCCAGGTCGTAGGGAGAAGAAAGCTTTTGGTAGCTCACATTGGTGTAGGGACCCTGATCTCAATTCCAAGGCAGAGGGGACAATTAGCAATTAAAGCTGCAGAAGAGTCAGGACCCTGGTCACAATTACAGGCCAGAAGGAATGCTCATACTGATGGCTACAGGAGAACAAAATCCTTTTCTGGGAAAAAACCAGAGCAAAGGAGATTAGAGCAATGACCACAACTTTACTTAGATTATACCATCTTGGAAATATGGGAAACCCATAGACCCTCAGAATTAGCTCTGAAAACAACAGCAAGAAAGGCCTGCAGCTTGGGCAGTGTCTCTTCCATTCCAAGAGTGGAGCCCAACTTTAAGGTAAAGTTACAAGTTAAGGAATAAGCTAGAAAATTGAGCAAACAACAACAAAAAACATGGCCAAAACAATTTGCTATTGTGATAAGGAACATCAAGATACAAAACAAGAAGGCAATAATGCCAATAAGCAAAGCTTCACGAAAAAAAGCAGAATTGGATGCAGACCCAACAAAAATTCCTGGAACAGCTCAAAAAGGATTTTTAAAATCAGGTAAGATAGATGGATGGAAAATTGAAAAAAATAAATGAGAGTGATACAATAAAATTATGAAAAGATAGTTAATAGCTTCGTAAAACTGACAAATATACCCTCCCACTACCATAACAAAACTGATGAAAAGAACATTTTGAAAAACAGAATTAGCCAAATGATAAAAGAGGCATAAAAATTCAGTGGCATTCCATCATAATCATAGATCACAACTTGTTCAGTCATTCCCCAATTGATGGGTAGCTCCCTTAGCTTCCAATTCTTTGCTACCACAAAGGGGCTGCTATAAGTGTTATTGTACATATTTTAAAATATATTTTTGCTACACAGTGTTTTAAGAAATGATAAGCAGGATTATTTCAGAAAAATACAGAAGACTTACACGAACTGATATAAAGTGAAATGAGCAGAACCAGCAGAATATTTTACAGAGTAACATTAATACTGTACAAAGATCAACTTGTGAAAGTTGTTCTTAGCAATACAAGAGTTTAAAGCAATTTTGAAGGACTTATGATAAAAATGCTATCCACTTCGAGAAAAAGAACTGTTAACAGTCTGAATACAAATTGAAGCACATACCTTTTTGTTGTCTTTAATATTCTGGTTTTAAATTTTAATCTGTTTTTTCTTCTGTACCACTGTTAATATGGAAATGTTTTGCATGACTGCACATGTGTAATTTATATAAATTGCTTGCTTTCTCAAGATGGGGAGAAGGAGATAGTTTGGAATACAGATACTAAAAAAAAATGCTGTTAATATGTAATTGAGAAAGAAGCACAGGAAGAAGGATATGACTGAACAAGTTTTGGGTACCACATATAAAAAGACATCAACAATATGAGAAGGCTCACAGGAAGGTAACCAGGATTGAGAGAAAGAGAGAGAGAGAGAGAGAGAGAGAGAGAGAGAGAGAGAGAGAGAGAGAGAGAGAGAGAGAGAGAGAATGTGTGTTTAAGAGAGAGAGTTTATAATTATCTGAACACTGTCATACAGTGATATTTGAAGGAACTGGGAATATTTTGCTTTATAACTATCTCTAGGTACCTGAAGCACTGTTGTGTTAAAGAAAGATTATATTTGTTCTGCTTAGACTCAGGGGATAGAACTATGAACAATGTAGGAGGGTGGCAGAGACAGATTTTGGGCTGGTATAAAGAAAAAAAATTTCCAAAAATTTGTTCTGGGTTTCCTTCTTATTTATATGTCAATATCTTATGTGATTTTTGAAGTTCATTTTATGATTAGATGTGCCTAATAAGTGATAGGACTAAGTCTGTAGAAATTAATCAATTTATTTCTTATTATGTTATTGGGCAGATGACTTAGCCTATAATTGCACCAGTAGTGAAAGTGCCAAACTGTAGTAGCAGAGAAAGGGATTTTTTTTTTTTAACTTGGGAGGTTCCTATAATAATAAATTCACAGGTCCAGTTCCTATCCTTGCTATTACAGTAAACTGTAACTGCTCCTCCTTATACTCTAACTGCTCCTCCTTATACCTCAGATCATAACTGTTTAAAATTTATCAGCTTTCTTATGAAAAGATCAGCTTTTTCCTCTTTCTTAACTTCTGCAAGAAGTCCTACTGTGCAGTTTTATTTTTTCCCTATTCTCCATTCCAAGCTCAGCTCCTTCTTTCTAAAATATGATGCTTTAAACTTAGTCATATCTTTTGTTTGGATTTGAATGAAAGCTTTTTATAAGAAAAAATGGAAAGGGGAGAAAGTAATAATTGTCATATAACATTAAATAAGGTAACTTAGTTTGTAGATCTCAAATGCTTTGGACATACAGATTTACAGTGGAGTACTTTTTCTGATGATGATTTGGTGTAGAAATATGTGAATTTGGGTAGCTTTTTTACATCTTGCTTACCACTGCATGAAACACTGGAGTTTCGTGTGTGTGTGTGTGTGTGTGTGTGTGTGTGTGTGTGTGTGTATGAGAGAGAGAGAGAGAGAGAGAGAGAGAGAGAGAGAGAGAGAGAGAGAGAGAGAGAGATTTATATTTTTCAGGGAAGAGTTATTTTTTTCTTTTTTTGAAGCTTTCACTGGAGCCAAATTTGTAATTTAGAACATTTTATTTTGTTCTGGACACATATCATAGTTAAAGCTTTACTGCTTTTAAGAGTGTTCAGAAAATTAAAATAAAATTTCCTGACAAAAAAAATAACAAAAAAAAAGGCATTTTTTCCAAACTAATTCTCAGGATTACTTTACACTTACATTGGTTAGGTCACCCACCCTGAAATAACAAATGTTTCTCAAATTTACTGAATGTGCGACACCTTTACGTGAATTATGAAAAATTACTTACTATAGGGATTCCATCCAGATGTTTAAGAGGGGGAAGAATATTTGGCAAAATATAAATGTTGCTAGGACAAAAAAAGCAAGAGATTCGAGAACGAGAATAATGTAGATGTCTATTTGCTCATGCTTATTAACTTATCCTCCCTACTCTTTCATCCCAATGTACTCCTTTTTCCTTCCCCTCTTTTCCATTTTCCTTTTAAAATATACGCTAAAAACAAATTCAGAAGCAAGGAGCAGCATGTGACTTTGACTCCAAGAACAGAACCAAAAATTTCTTACCCAGTAAAACTGAATAGTAAAGATTTAGGGTGAAAAATGAATCTTTAAAGGAAACTGAGTACTTCCAAGCATTCCTGATGAAAAGATCAGAGCTGTGTATAAACTATGAAGTTCAAACATAGAAGTTACAAAAACAAAAAGATAAACAGAAATGAACAATGATAAAGGACTATTCAAGAATAATGAGGAAATGATACATATGTTCCCCCTCAATTATCTCCACAAGTCATAGAGGGAATCAAATTAGACAAGATCTAGTTATGTGTACATCTTGATGATTTTCAGAATATACTAAAAACTAAAAACAGAGACCTTATTTTAATCACACCACTGTTCATTGCTTCCGAATTTGCTCCTTTCAAGTTTAAGAGCTGAGAATTCCCACTAATGTGGGAATGCCACACCTAAGCATAGATCTCCAGTATACCCTGGATCTGTGACCTAGAATTGGGTAGTGGACAAAACATTGCCATCTGTTACCTGTTTTAGCACAAAACCCCAGTATGTGTCTTAAGATCTCCTGGGATGAGTCTAGGACCTCCTCTTGCCTGGTGTACAACTTATTTGTTCTTAGGAACAATAATGCTTCAGCTACAGGAATTTTTGTCCAGGACCCATCCTCCAGCATCTGCAGATTTTCCTATCTGTTTCCATATGCCAACCTGAAAACATGACTTGTGATTTTTTTTTTTAATTTTTCTATTAGGATGTGATTTGATATGTTTTCTAGAACTGTTTGGAAGATTTAGGTGAGGGAAAGAAGTTTCACTTTACTGCTTCCTGGTCCTCTGTCCTATTGGCTCTACCTCCTTTTTTAGTGATCTCACATATTACTCTTCTTTTTATACTCTATAGTCCAACAATATTTCTCTACTTACTGTTCATAAATCTCATATCTAGAACTCTATTTTGACTGGGCTCCATGTCTACAACATATGCCCTACTCATCTCCCTTTTTGGAATTAATAGCTTCCTTCAAGGAATCTTTTTCTGTTTTACAAACTATATCAATTCTTGTCACAGAAATACTAAAGTTCTTCTTTACCAATGAGTTCTCATAGACTGGATTTGCAAAGTTGAACATAGTGCCATATGTAGAAGCACTATCTATTATGGCCAGCTTCACTAAGTTATCTAAGAAAAATGCCTTACCCTTCCATAACCATCATATGTCTCCTTCCCAGGAGATACTGCAGCTCTGTCATCTTAAGAATGCATTCTCTCATGCCACACAACACACTGAGCTAAAAGTAGACAAATTCTTTGCTTTCACTACCACATATAAAACCTTTTTATCAATTTTTCATAGAATAAATTCTTCATTTTTTTTTGAGAATCATTCAATCTACATCATTCTACCCAAATTCTTGTTAAAACTATCTATTGGCTTTTAGGCTATTTAGGCTTTCACTATTTGGCTTATGGTTTTCCTTTACAATGCAACCCCTGTTCATACATTTAGGGACTTCAAACCTGACAGCATAATTCATCAGCTTTCTTAATTCTTATGATGTGGTCTTCATTCTGTCTCAGCAATACACAAGCTTGGTATAGCTTTTTTGCATATAGCTGCATGTGATCTCTCTATTATTAGAGACTGTGACTCCTAAGAACAGAGATTGTCTTTTACTTTTCTTTGAATCTACAGGATGTAGTACAGTGTTTGGTCATATAGGAGGAGTTTAATAAATGTTTGTTGACTGTTCTGATCCTATTACCCATACCTACTAAACTGCTGTGTTTCAAGTACTTTGTATTCTATCACCTTGTTCTCTGTCTTACTATTCTGCAACATTATTATGACCAAGTAACTCTGCTTGGGGCAGAACCAGATGGCGGAGAGGACACACACATTTTTCTGAGCTTTCCTGCTTTCCTCACACTATCTACAAAATTCAGCTTCTGAATTAGTGCTTAACTGTCAGAACCCACGAATATTGGGAGTACAACACATTACCAACATAAGATAATCTTGAAATTTGCCACAAAAGGTGGGGACAGAACAGGGCCAGGCCAGGCACAGACTCAGGCAGGTAGATAGTGAGAGCACGGAGAACAGCTCACATTGAGCAGACCGGAGGGGAGTGGGGTGTAGTCTTTGTCCCTGGAAAATCTTTGGGGAGAACCCTACCACTATGTGGGTTACTCTGACCTGGAAGCAAGCCAGTAGATCAGCGGAGAAGCTATAAACACAGGGGGTAAAGACTATAAACCTCAAAATGCTAGAGTCTCTCGGGATGTGGCCACACCCACCCAGCATCAGGAGGGACTCAGCACAATCTCAGCCCACAACCACTAATTCCAGTACAGCCATTGCTGTCCCATTGCCACTTAACTGCCACTTCCTGTTGTCTGTAGAGGCAGCTTGGAGATACCCCATTGCCCATTGCCATAAGCAGACCACAGTATTTTTTGTTTTTAAAATGAGTAAAAAAGCAAAGTGGGCTCTAACTATAGATAGCTTCTATACTGAAAGAGAACAGATTTCAAACCTTGAGGAGACTAAAAACAGTTTGTCTCTAAATGAAAACCCAAAGGTAGATATGATCTGGTCCCCACCACATAAGGATCTCACAGAAGAAATGAAAATAACTCCTTAAAAAATAAACTGGAGAAACAGAAAAAAAATCCCATAGAACCAAACAATTCATTTAAAAACTCAATTGGACAATTACAAAAAGAAAAAAAAAAAGTAAATGAAGAAAATAATTCATTAAAAATCAGAATTTAACAAATGGAAATGAATGACTCGAGGAGATACCAAGAATCAGTCAAGAAAAACCAAAAAAAAGAAAAAAAATAGGAAAAAATGTTAAATACCTACTTTGGAAAACAACACACCTGGAAAATAGATCTAGGAGAAATAATTTAAGGATTATTGATCTTTCTGAAAATCATGATGTGAAAAAAAGAGCCTAGACACTATTTTTCAGGAAATCATCAAAGAGAACTGCCCAGATGTCACAGAATCAGAAGGTAAAATAGACAATGAAAGAATTCATTGATCATCCCAAAACTAAAACTCCAAGAAATATTGTGGCTAAATTCCAGAACTATCAGAGGAAGAAAAAAACATTTTAAGCAGCCAGAAACAAACAAACAAACAAACAAAAATTCAAATACTGAAAAGCCACAATAAGGATTACTCAGGGTCTAGCAGCATCCCCATTAAAGGATTGAAGGGCCTGGAATTTGATATTCCGAAAGGCAAAGGAACATGGTATACAGCCAAGATTAACTTACCTAGCCAAACTTAGGATTTTATTCCAGGGAAGAAGATGGACATTCAATGAAATAGGTGAATTCCATTTATTTCTGATGAAAAAACCAGAGCTAAACAAAAAGTATGACCTCCAAACTCAAGAGAAGCATAAAAAGAACCCTTGAGAACTGTATTTCTGTTAATGGATATACATACAGAATACATGTATAATTTGGTTTACTGTTATAATATAAAAAGGGATCTAAAGGTGGAAAGGAAATTATACCAGAAAAAGGGAAAAGTGGAGGTACTATATCTCATGAAGAGGCAAAGGAAACCTATTATATCTGAGGGAAGGAAGGAAGGGGGATGATCATAGTGTGAATCTTATTCTCATCAGAATTGTCTCAAAGAGAAAATATTAAACATATTCGGTTTACAGATAAAATTCTCCTATGGCATTGAAAGGTGGGAGGGAAAAGCAAAAAGGGAAGGAGTAAGCTAAGTGGAAGGGAATACAGATATTGAAAGGGAACGGTTTAAGAAAGGGAAGGGACTTTAAGGAAGAGGGAGGGATCCTAAAGAAGGATGGTTGTATGAGGCAAGTGGTGCTTATAAGTTTAATACTGGGGAGGGGGGTAAGGGGAAAAGGAAAGGGAAAAGCATAATTTGGGGTTAAGATGGCAGGAAATACAGAATTAGTAATTTTAACTATAAATGTTAATGGGGTAAACTCCCCCATAAAGCAAAGATAGAAAGCAGATTGAATGAGAAGCCAGAATCCTACAATATGTTGTTTACAAGAAACACACTTGAAGCAAGGAGATACATACAGAGTAAAGGTAAAAGGCTGGAGCAGAATCTACTATGCTTCAGGTAAAGTCAAAAAAAGCAGGGGTAGCCATTCTGATCTCAGATCAAATAAAAGCAAAAATTGATCTAATTAAGAGAGATAAGGAAAGGCACTATATCTTCCTAAAGGGTAGCATAGATAATGAAGCAGTATCAATACTAAACATATATGTACCAAGTGGTATAGCATCTAAATTCCTAAAGGATAAGTTAAGAGAGCAGCAAGAAGAAATAGATAGCAAAACTATAACAGTGGGAGAGCTCAACCTTACACTCTCAGAACCACATAAATCAAATGACAAAATAAATAAGAAAGAAGTTAAAGAGGTAAACAGAACATTAGAAAAGTTAGGTATGATAGACCTTTTGAAGAAAACAATGGAGACAGAAAGGAGTACACTTTCTTTTCGGCAGTTCATGGAACTTATACAAAAACTGACCATATATTAGTACATAAAGACCTCAAATTCAAATGCAGAAAGGCAGAAATAGTAAATAGATCCTTTTCAGATCATGATGCAATAAAAATTACATTCAACAAAAAGCCAGGGGAAAATAGACCAAAAAATAAGTAGAAACTAAATAATCTCATCCTAAAGAATGAATGGGTGAAACAGCAAATCATAGACACAATAATTTCAACCAAGAGAATGACAATAATGAGATGACATGCCAAAATGTGTGGGATGCAGCCAAAGTAGTAATAAGGGGAAAAATTATATCTCTAGGACTCATTTGCATAAAACAGAGAAAAAGAAAATCAATATCCAAGAAGGATTTATACCAGGAATGCAGGGCTGGTTCAATATTAGGAAAACTATTAACATAATTGACTATATCAATAACCAAATTAACAAAAACCATATGATCATCTCAATAGATGCAGAAAAAGCATTTAATAAAATCAAACATCCATTCCTATTAAAAACACTAGAGAATATAGAAATAAATGGATTTTTACTTAAAATAGTCAGTAGCATCTATTTAAAACCATCAGTAGGCATCATATGTAATGGGGATAAACTGGAGCCATTCCCAGTAAAATCAGAAGAAAAACAAGGTTGCCCACTATCACCATTGCTATTTAATATTGTATTAGAAATGCTAGCTTTGGCAATAAGAGCTGAGAAAGGAATTAAAGGAATTAGAGTAGGTAATGAGGAAACCAAATTATCACTCTTTGCTGATGATATGATGGTATACTTAGAGAATCCCAGAGATTCTACTAAAAAGCTTTTAGAAATAATCGACACCTTTAGCAAAATTGCAGGATACAAAATAAACCCACATAAGTCATCAGCATTCTTATATATCACTAACAAAACCAAACAGTTAGAGTTACAAAGAGAAATTCCATTTAAAGTAACTACAGATAGTACAAAATATTTAGGAATCTATCTGCCAAGGGAAAATCAGAAACTCTATGAGGAAAACTACAAAACATTTTCCACACAAATAAAGTCAGATCTAACCAGTTGGAAAAATATTAAATGCTCTTGGATTGAGTGAGCAAATATAACAAAGATGACAATACTACCTAAACTAATCTATTTATTTAGCACTATACCAATCAAATTACCAAAAAATTATTTTAATGACCTAGAAAAAAATAACAACAAAGTTCATATGGAAAAACAAAAGGTCAAGAATTTCAAGGGAATTAATGAAAACAAAATCAAACGAAAATGGCCTAGCTGTACTAGATATAAAATTATATTATAAAGCAGCAGTTACCAAAACCATTTGGTATTGACTAAGAAATAGACTAGCCGATCAGTGGAATAGGTTAGGTTCAAAGGACAAAACAGCCAATAATGCTAATAATCTAGTGTTTGACAAATCCAAAGACCCCAGTTTTGGGGACAGGAACTCACTGTTTGACAAAAATTGCTGGGAAAATTGGAAATTAGTATGGCAGAAACTAGGCATTGACCCACACTTAACACCATACACTAAGATAAGGTCAAAATGGGTTTATGATCTAGGCATAAAGAATGAGATTATAAATAAATTAGAAGAACATAACATAGTTCACCTTTCAGACATGTGGAAGGGGAAGGAATTTGTGACCAAAGAAGAACTAGAGATTGTTATTGATTACAAAATAGAAAATTTTGATTATATCAAATAGAAAAGGTTTTGTACAAAGAAAACTAATGCAGATAAGATTAGAAGGGAAGCAATAAACTGGGAAAACATTTTTACAGTCAAAGGTTCTGATAAAGGCCTTATTTCCAAAATATATAGAGAAATGACTCAAATTTCTAAGACATCAATCAATTCTCCAATTGATAAGGGGTCAAAGGATATGACACAATTGAAACTACTTCTACCCATATATAAAGGTGTTCCAAATCATTATTTATCAGAGAAATTCAAATTAAGACAACTCTGAAATGCCACTACCCACCTCTTAGATTTGCTAAGATGACAGGAAAAAATAATGAAGAATGTTGGAGGGAACGTGGGAAAACTGGGACACTGATGCATTGTTGGTAGAGTTGTGAAAAGATCCAACCATTCTGGAGAGCAATCTGGAACTATACTCAAAAATTTGTCAAACTGTGTATACCCTTTGATCCAGCAGTGTTACTACTGCGTTTACATCCCAAAGAGATATTAAAGAAGGGAAAGGGACCCACATGTGTAAAAATGTTTGTGGCAGCTCTCTTTGTAGTGGCCAGAAACTGGAAACTAAATAGATGCCTATTAATTGGAGAATGGGTGAGTAAATTGTGGTATATGAATGTTATAGAATATTATTGTTCTGTAAGAAATGACCAGTAGGATGAATACAGAAAGTTACATGAACTGATGCTAAGTGAAATGAGCAGAACCAGGAGATCATTGTACATTTCAACAACAATACCATATGAAGATTAATTCTGATGTAAGTAGCTATCTTTAGCAATGAGAGGATCCAAATCAGTTCCAATTGATCAGTAATGAACAGAACAAGCTACACCCAGCGAAAGAACACTGGGAAATGAGTGTGGACCACAACATAGCATTTACACTCTTTCTGTTATTATTTATTTGCATTTTTGTTTTTCTTCCCGGGTTATTTTTATCTTCTTTCTAAATCCGATGTAGCAAGGCAAATGTATAAATATGTATACATGTATTGTATTTAACATATACTTTAACATATTTAACATGAAAAAAAAGTAACTTTGTTCTTCCTTCCTTTCCCAACCCAATGTCTCTAATCTGGTTTCATTTTTGTTCTCTCACAGATGTGACTCTGTTATTAAGTAATTTAACTATAAACACTATTCTCTACTCTTGAGTACCTACCCTCATCTCTTTTCCTATAAGGTTTTAAACCACAATCTTGGATTTTCCTCACCATCAGCCTTTTATAATCAGCTAAATGGCCTAGTAGATAAGAGCATTGGACTTGAAGTCAGGAAATCTGAGTTGAATCCTGAGATACTTTATACATCTCCTTATTTGCAAAATGGAGATTTAATAATAGAAATTACTTCACAGGTAGCTTGAGAGATCAAATGAGATCATATATGTAAAGAGTATTTCAAATTTTACAATGTTACATAAATATTAGCTATTATCACAACCTTCTACTCACATGCTACTGAACACTAAACCTTACACAATTATATTGGCATAGTCCACCATATTCTTATGTTACCTAATTGAGTTTAGGTTCTTGTTGCTGCTAGGTACCATGCAACAAATTCCATTCTCCTTTCCTTTTAGTTTCCTTCTTTACTAAGAAAATGGTCATCAGTCCTCCTTTTTTCTTACTCCTTACAACTTCTCATTCTTTTTTCTTTTGTACTAAGCTGTTGGAAAGATATGGCTCTTTACTTTATCTAGGTGAAACTCTCTATTTCTGTTTTTAATTTCATTTCTCCTTTCTTAGCTCTTATGATTGTGACTTTCAACCCCTCTAAACTTTCAGTTTCAATTTCTTTCCACCTATTTCTTTTTCTTTTCTTTCACATTATCTACCATTTCTGTGTGTGCATACATATATACACACATTTACACATATCTACACACAAACACCCTCCCTTCTCTCTCAGCCATCTTATTAGCTCCCATGGGTTCAATGAACAATTGTATGCAGATCACATTCAAATCTCTATAACCTAAAATTTCTCCTCTGAGCTCTGCCGCCTTTAAAATGTTCTGAAAGCATATCAAATTCAACATGTTTGAAAAGAAACTTAATGTCTTCCAACCAAGATAGTTCATGGAATGAACTTAGCCTAGATCCCAAACATAAAAATAAATAAATAAATAAATGAAATAAATTGAATTTTACCAAATAAATAATTATTAAGAATTTCAAAGAGAAACTAGACAAAATTACTTTTTCCATCCCAGAACTATACAGAACATCAACTAGATGTCTATGGGAAAGAAAGACACCAGTAAAGATAAACAAAGTACAAGAAAACAAGCCAGTTGCCTCCCATTGGTGCCAGAGATAGGCCAGGGTTATAAGTAGTCTATATAAAGCTCTGTGTAGAAACACAGAATAATAAAAAATTCCCATAAGAAAGCTCCAGAGCAGTTGGAAACAGAACATATAAACCTTGGGAAAATGGTAGTAATCAGCATGGTGAGAAATAGAGCTCAAATGAGGTAAAACGTAAAAGCCCAGGGCCTTCAAGACTTTTAAGGATTCTCTCCTGAGATATAAGAGAAGGCCCTAAAGATACAACACTCTAAATCTCAGAGTTCCAAAGACATATTAACACTGAGAGATGAAAGTCAATCAAGAAACCCAGATTATATGACATAAGACTATGGAAGTGACAACGCTTCGTCTATACCTAAATCTGCCCCTCTATGTATGCACATATTCTTCCCTCATCACCCCTACCAACAAAGAGCAAAATCAAACTCTAGGAAAAAAACCACCCAGCTTAAGAACAATGCTAGAAGAATAAAAAACCCCAAAATTTTGCCTAGCAGTTTAAAAAAAAATTACTTTAGATTAAAAATTCTTAAAAAAGCCTAGAAGAAATGAGTAACTCCATAATAATACTAAGCATATTTGAAGAAAAAAATTATTTTTCACAAGAATTACTTGAAAATCTAGAAGAAATGAGGAAATAAATATTTTAAAATGAAACAACAGCTCTAGAAGAAAGAAATAAAAGGAAAATAAGTATTATATAACAAAAAATGATAAAACAAATATAAAAATGTTTTGAATGTAACTGGGAAAATATTAAATAAATTAAAATATGAAAATGTGATATGTTATACATATAAAACAAATGACCTTGAAAAAAAAGGCTAACGAGAGAGAATTTAAGAGTCATTAGACTCACTGAAAATCAGATTTTTTTCTTTTTCTTAAAATAACATTTTTCCAAATTCATGCAAAGATAGTCTTCAGTATTCACCCTTGTAAAACCTTGTGTTTCAAAATGTTCTCTCTCTCCCATCTCAAAGGACAGCAAGCAAAATTCAATATTAAGTTAAACATGTGCAATTCTTCTAAACATATGTCCGTATTTCATCATACTGCACAAAAATATCTCAAAAGGCAAAAAACCAACAACAACAGCAAAAAAAAACAAACCAGGAAAAAAAAACCAAGCAAACAATGACAACAACAACAAAGGTGAAAATGTTATGTTTTGATCTACATTCAATCTCAATAGTATTCTCTTTGCATGTGGATGGCATTTTTCTTCACAAATTTACTGAAATTGCCTTGAATCACTTCATTTTTGAAAAGAGCCAAGTCCATCACAGTTGTTGTTACTGTGTACAATCTTATCTTCAGATCCTTTATTTTCTCTTTCAAGTCTTGTTTCCTTCACTTGGGGCTCGGCTAGCTTTCTGTAGGCCTTCCTCTCTCTTTGGTTCCTGAGAGGTCTTGCTGCTAAACCTTTGTCTCTTCCAGCTCCAGCCTTTAGCTCCCTCTGAATCCAAAGTCTCCAGACATCACGAAGGTTGAAATGGGAATGAATCAGATTCTGCCTCCAAGAATGTGGGATTGTGGGTTTCCCAGAATTCAATCCTAGTTGTGAATCTCTCCAAGTCCATGAGCAGGCTTTTCCTTTAGACTTGTGAATCTCCTGGACTTGCAAATCCACTGAATCCTGGCTCTGAATCTCCTTGAGCTTCCCTGAAGTTCTCCCAGGAAGTCCTCTCCTTGACCTAATCTAGACTGACTGTCCCCACTGAATCTTGGCTCCTTTTATCCTCCCCCAGGGAATGGGCTTGTGGGTACTCCCTGGGCTTGTGGGGGCTCCTTAAAGGACCAATGATCAAGCTCCTTTAAAGGTGTGTAAACTCTTTTAAAGGTTTGAACTCCTTTAAAAGTGTAAACTCTTTCAAAGGTTTGAACTCCTTTAAAGATCTGAACTCAAGAAGATTATCTTGTCTCGAGTTCTGGCCCATAACATATGTAAGAATCCTAACATTTTATTTCTTCACTTGTTAATCTAGACAATGTATACTTTTTGTATATCTTCATCCATTTCACCTAGATAAACAAATTTATTGGCCTCCAATTGGCCAAAATTATTACTTTAATTTCCTCTTCATTGATAGTAAATTTACCTATTTCATTTTTTTGAGACTGGTAATCTGGTTGTCTTCTTTTCTTTGTCTAATTAAATTAGTCAAAAGTTCAATTATTTTGTTGGGGTTTTTTTTTTCATAAAGTCAACTCTTATTTTTGTTTATTAATTCAATTTCATTAATCTTTCCTTTGATTTTCAGAATTTCTAATTTGTTTTTTAATTGGGGATTCTTAATTTGTTCTTTTTCTAGCTTTTAAATTGCATGCCCAATTTATTGATCTTTATTTATGTAAGCATCTAAAGATGTAAATGTTCCCCTAAGAACTGCTTTGGCTACATCTCATAACTTTCGGTATATTGTCTCATTATTGTCATTCTCTTAGATGAAATTATCAATTGTTTCTATGATTTGCTCTTTGACCCACTCATTCTTTAGGATTAGATTATTTTGTTTCCAATTAATTTTTAACATATCTTTCTATGGGCCTTTATTACATGTAATTTTTATTGCGTCATAATCTGACATTAACTATTCCTGTCTTTCTGTGCTTGATTGTAAGGTTTTTATGCCCTAATACATAGTCAATTTTTGTGTATGTGCCGTATACTGCTGAGAAAAGGTATATTCCTTTCTATCTCCATTCAAATTTTTCCAAAGATCTACTATCCCTAACTTTTCTAAAATTCTATTTATCTTTTTAAGTTCTTTCTTGCTTATTTTATTGTTAGACTTATTTAGTTCTGATAGAGAGAGGTTGAGATCCCTCATGAGTAAAGTTTTTCTTGCAATTCACTTAACTTCTTTAGGAATTCAGGTGCTATACTACTTGACACATATATGTTTAGAGCTAATATTACTTCATTATCTATGTAGCAAGATGTAGTTTTCTTCTTTATCTCTTTTTAACAAGATCTATTTTTATTTTTCTTGATCTGAGATCAGGATTGCTAACCCCTACTTCAGCTGAGGCATAAAAGATTCTGCCCCAGTCTTTTACCTTTACTCTTTATGTATCTTTCTGCTTCTAATATGTTTCTTATAAACAATATATTGTAAGATTTTGGTTTTTAATGCACTCTGCTATTGGCTTTCATTTTATGGGAGAGTTCATCCCATTCACATTCACAGTTAAAATTATTAACTTTTGATTTCCCACCATCTTATCATTTCCAAGTTACACTTTTCTGACTCTTTTTAGCCTTTCCCTCCTCACCAATGTTGTGCTTCTGACCATCATCCACTTCAATCTGCTCTCCCTTCTATTAGTCTTTTCCTTTGCCCTTTCCCTATTTACTTCCTTGTACAGTAAAACAAATTTTTTTTATTAATTACAGTTTTTATTTACCAGATATATGCATGGGTAATTTTACAGCATTGACAATTGCCAAATTTTTTGTTTCAATTTCCCCCCACCCCAGATGGCAGGTTGACCAATACATGTTAAATATGTTAAAGTATAAATTAAATACAATATATGTACACATGCCCAAATAGCTGTTTTGCTGAAAAAAAAGAATCAGACTTTGAAATAGTGTACAATTTTCCTGTGAAGGAAATAAAAAATGAAGGCAGACAAAAATAAAGGGATTTGGAATTCTACATAACGGTTAATAGTTATCTCCCAGAGTTCCTTCACTGGGTGGAAACAAATTTCTATACCAAATTATATATTTATATTATTTCCTCTTTAAGCCAAATCTGATAAAATTAAGGTTCAAACAATGCTTATCCTTCTCCCTTCTTTCCTACAAGTGAAATAGGTCTCTTGTGCCTAATCATGTGATGCAATTTACCCCATTTAAGTCCCCTTTTCTCGGTACAATCCCTTTTCCACCCATAATTTCTTTTTTATATCATCACATTGAAGTACTTATACCTACACCTGTTATGGGCCAAAACTCTGAAACAAGGATTCTTATAAGGTGTTAAGTCAGTGGAATTGATAAAGACAATGTTTATCTAGTTTAGCATGGTTCTTAATAGTTCTCTAGTTCAGTACATGTACTTAGTATTTAATATAGTTCTACAAGATTCAAACTTATGATAATGTAATTATAAGAGAGCATATAAACTGGGAGCCTCAGCCAGAGTCAGAGTCAGAGAAAACAAGCACACTGGAGGCGGGAGCTTAAGCTCCCAGAGCCAAGAAGAGACAGATTCATTCCCTCTTCATCAGCCTTGTGGTGGCTGGCCTGGCCTCCTGCACTTCTCTCACTGAGACCAAGGCCTAACAGATCCAGAAACAGACTCAGAAGGGCCAGACACAGACTCATAAGAGATCCAGAGACAGATTCATTCACTACATCTCACACCACCATGATGGCAGGCCTGTCCTATTTAGCTTCTCCACTGAAACTAAGACTCTGGAAGGCCTCTAAGAAACTTATCCTGGACCCCAGGCAAGGAAACTAGATTGTGAAGGAGATAATAAAGAATTTGGACTTTAACACCTGGCTATTCTTGTGGTGATTACTAAGCTGAAAGGAAGGCTATTCCAAAGAACTCTAGAAAACCAACCAAGAATATTACATACACCCTTTAAATATAACCCTTTTAAATGCCTTTACAAAGACAGTTTTAAAGTGTTACATATATCATCTTCCTATGTAAGGATGTAAACATTTTTATCTTTAAAAAACATATTTTTTTCTTCCATTTACCTTTTTATGCGTTTCTTGAGTCTTATATTTAGAGACCAAATTTTCTGTTCAGCTCTGGTCTTTTCATCAGAAATGATTGAAAATCCTCTATTTAATTGAATGTCCATCTTTTCTCCTGAAACATAATGCTTAATTTTGCTGGGTACTTGATTCTTGGATACAGTCCAAATTCCCTTGTCTCCCAGAATATCATATTCCAGAGTTTTTATCCTTTAAAATAGAAGCAGCTAGGTAATCCCGATTGTGGTTTCTCAGTATTTGGATTATTTATTTCTGGCTGCTTTCAGGATTTTCTCCTTGATCTGATAATTCTGGAATTTAGTTATAATATTTCCTAGAGTTTTCATTTTGGGGTTTCTTTTGGGAGGTGATCAGTGGATTCTTTCAAGGACAATTTTCCCCTCTGGTTCTAGGATATCAGGGCAGACTTCCTTGATGATTTCTTGAAAAATGTTGTCCAGGCTCTTTCATCATGGCTTTTAAGTAATTCTTAGATTGTCTCTCCTGGATATATTTTCCAGGTCAGTTGTTTTTCCAGTGAAGTATTTTATATTTTCTTCCATTTTTTGGATTTTGTTTCACTGATTCTTGATGTCTCATTGAGTCATTCACTTTCATTTATCTATTCACTAATTTTTAGTAAATTATTTTCTTCAGCTTTTTTTTTAACCTCTTGTTACATTTAACCGATTGTACTTCTGAAGGAATTGTTTTGTTCAGTGGATTCTTTTTCCATTTCAGAAATGGGAGCAACAAAGGCTTTTCACTTCTATTTTTTAAGGAATTGTTTTCTTTTTTCATTTCACTAAATTTATTTTTTAAGGAGATACCTTCAGTCAAGTTGTTGGCTTTTTTCTCCAAGGTATCATAACTCTCTGAATAGCTCTCATTTCTTTTCCCAATTTTTCTTTGTTCTCTCTTTTTAAATCTTTTTTTGAACTCTTCCAAGAGAGCGTTTTGAGATAGAGACCAGTTCATATCCCTCTTTGAGGCTTAACCTGAAAATTCCCTATCTCCAAAGTAGCTTTCTATGGTCCAAGCTCTTTTTGGGTTTTTTTGCTCATTTTTAAAAGTTGGGGTCTGTTCTTAGGGCACAGGAAAGATTGTCCTGAGCTTCCTTTTCAGGACAACAGGGGCTTTTCACTGACAGCACTGGGGCCAGTGGTGCTGCAAGCTTCCCTATTGCACTTCCTTATTGACTGGCCAAGTAACACTTTTATGCTGGGGTTCAGGGACTTACAATTTGCCTTTCATAATTGTGTTGATGGTCTCACAGCTGGTCTACTTAATCATTGATCTTTTGAATCAGGACAGAGTAGCCAATGCTACTGTATTTTGACTCAAAGCTTCCCATTAGATTCCCCTCATCAGGTCTCTTCCATACCACACCTATACTGGGCTACATTTTCTCCTACCCAATTCAGACAGATCTTTCCTTAAAGCCTTCCCAAATAGCTCAAGCTGAAAAAACACTCTGAATATCTGTGTGTAAACTCTTGGAAGAGTTCTTTTGTATATATGAAGTGCTTTTCTGTTTAACTTGAAAAAAAATTTTTTTAAATGTAAAAAATGGAACTCATTATTTTCCCCTCTAAACTCACTTCCTCTAAACTACCCTATTTTTGCTATGGACACTATCATCATAAGTAATTCAGATTCAAAACTCTGATGTCATCTTTCACTTTTCCTTTTCCGTTACCCTATAACCAATAAATTGTCATTTCTTATCAATTCTATTACAGGCTGACAACAACTCTTTTATCCATTCCCTTTGACCAAATCCTATTTCAGGTCATCATCTCTCATTTATTATTGCAACAACTTCTTAATTTGTTTCTTGATTCAAGCATCTCTTCTCTCCAATCCATTCTCCACATAGCTGTCAAATAATTCTCTTAAAGCAAAGATCTTTTTAGAGGGGCAGAGTGATATAGTGGATAGGGTGATGGATTTGGAATCAGGCCTGATTTCAACATTTAGCAGCTAATTGTCCATGAGTAAGTCATTTAACTTCTCTGAGCTCAGTTTTATCACCAGTAAAATGGAGATGATTATAATACCTAACATATAAATCATAATTTGTGAGGCTCAGATGAGAAAACTTAAGCACTTTGCAAACTTAAGTGCTATGTAAATATAAGATATTACTTAAGTGTTATGTAAATATCAGGTATTATTCTACTCACCTAATCAAGAATCTTCAGTGGCTCCCTACTGCCTCTAGGATAAAATACAAACTCCTCAGTCTGGAATTTAAAGCCTTTCAAATCTTGCTCCAGCCTACCTTAACATACTTTTTCATTTTAATTCCTTTCATACCTGGAATGCATTCCAGGCAAATTAGTCTATTTGCTATCCTACAAATTCTCCATTCTATCTCCTATCTCCAATCTTCTGATTAGGCTGTACCTGGAATGCACTCCCACTTCTCAAAATACTATGCGTCCTTCAGGGTTTAGCTCAAATGACACATCTTTATGGGAAACCTCTCTGGATTTCCCTAATTATAAGTGCTTTGTCTTTCCTCAAATGATTTCTCTACTTATATTTGTATGTGTGATATCCTCCCATTAGAAAGGAAGTTCCTTGAAAGTAAGGATTGTTTTTTATTTTTGTCTTACCATCTCCAGTTACAAAGCAAAGATCTAGACAATGCACTTGGAGTTTATGATACAATGGAATGTAAAGTGGCTAGACCTTCAAAGTTTCAATTCTCTCAATCCTAATGTCAAAGAAGGGAGAGAGAGCCATAATAATTTTATTCAGAGCATAATAATTCAGGGTACAACACTAGGAAGTTGGAAGATATTCTTTGACCCAGGAGTGAAGAAAATTGAGGAAAGTTACACATCATTTTAAGACTGCATATGTACACTAGGCCTAGTCTATTTCCACTGTGAAATTAGTATTTTTATCACAGGTGCACAAGAACCAGGAAAGATATCATGAAAGATTGCCAGGAGATCACAAAACTAAACAGTAGAATATTATTAGAAAATAATAGTATAGTGAATTGTATAAACTTAGAAAGAACTAACTTGCTGTCATTTAAAATATGAGAATTAGAAAAAGTAAAAATAAATTTCATATTTAATGACCAAAAAAAAAATGAACTACAACTTTGTAGATGTAACAAATGGAAAAAGTCCAATGTTGTGGAGAGAGCCCAAGTTGCTAAGTTTAATTCTAGGCCTGCAATTAACTAATTTGAGCAAATCATTTAAAACCCTTGAGCACACTAGTTTTGTAATTAACAAAATGAATACAATAAGCTTATTGTATTCATTACTGTTGGTATAGTCTAGTCCACTACCCTCAAAGGTTATTCCAAACTTTACTTGGCCTTCAACATTTTCAAGTATATTTCAGCAAAAGCTATTTCTACAGAGGTCATCTTCTGTTAACCCCTTCTTTTCCTCTATCCCATGCCTCAAAATCTCTCTCCATATCTACCCTTTTCTTTATATTGGTAGCTAAGAGAAAAGGTAACTTTTCTTTTCAATAAGAGCTTTTCCCTCTTCTTAATTCCATCTCTATCTCTTCCAAGAGCTGGCCCTGATAAGCATTCCCTTTTTCTTTCTCAATTTTCCCCACAGACTCTGTTCCTATAGTTAAAAAAATGAACCACACTATTCCTTCATCTCTTCATTAATTCTCAATGTTCATTTCCTTCAAACTGATATTCTATCTCACTATTTGAATGAAATGAAACACTGAATCTGGAGGGCCGAACCAACAGTTTTTGAAATCCATCCCAGCTCGAGTTAGTTACTGCTGTCTAGATATGTCCAAGATTTCTCCTTTGTAACAATCAGTCCCCCCCACCCCCGCCCACCCCCCTCCTACTGTCCAAAGGACATGGATACTTACATATCTAAGAGCAAGCAAGGAGATGACAATTACAATCCTAAAATGGGAGACCACCAACTTTTACCAATTAATAGGCATTGAGAGCCCTGTGTCCTTCAGGTTTTCAGGCCATATGCCCTAATACTTTACTCTCAGGATACTCTATGACTTGTCATCCACATTACTGATATACCTTAAGGACCATCTAGTTTTCCTTTCACCCAGAAGTTGCGTTCTCCTAGTGATGTTGCATGTCTGAATTACAATCTGAGCCCTTTGACTGTAGGGCCTTTGATCTGTTTATATTCCCCAGGGTTAGCACAGTGACTAGCTTCATTCCATTCTATCTCATGGTCACTGGTCCAACCAGTACCTGAAAATGAATTCCTTCTTTATAATATTCAACAAGAAATCATTAAACCTTTCCTTGAAGACATTTAGAAAGAGGGAATTCAATCATTTCCTGAGTAAGTCCATTCTATTTTGGGGTAGTTTTAATTTGTAAGGAAGATTTTCAAAGCTAAATTTTCCTCTAAGAAGTTTTAACTCAGTGCTGCTAAGAAACAAGGAGAAGACTTCTGCCATGTGATAGAATTTCAGAAACATGAAGATAGTTATCATACTCCCTCTAAGTCTTCTACATGTTAAACATCCCTATTTCCTTCAACCACACATCATATGTTATGAACCTGAGATGCTTCATGATCACGGCTGCACTCTCCTGGACCCTTTATTTTATCAACATCCTTCTTAAAATGTGCTTTCACTTCACAATGTTCCTTAATTGTTAAATCCAATGGACTTTTCTCAATATTTACCAAATGAAACCAAATTGGATAATAGATATCAAAATGTTTTGAAAAAATAAGTAAAATTAAAAGTGCAAGGTGTTACCCTTTTAAGGATAAAGGAAAAAAGAACTGAGATGGGAAATAAGGGAATGCATACAAACTAATATCATCCATTTCTCTCAGAATTCACTCCCAAACCAATGACAAAGAAATAAATGGGAGAATCATTCCTAAATTAGAACCAAGAACCCTTCATTATAAATGGATATGGATGGACTTACTATACTAGTTGTTCCATGTAGAATTATTGAAAATTAGTTATTTTAAAATAGGGCTCCTTAGAATAGTAGAGAGCTTAATATCATTTGATTAAGTGACTCAGGATAACTAATGTATATGAAGTAGTATATGAAACTTTACAAATAATTTAAGTAGTTGAAATTAATCTAAGAGTCAAATTAGATGATACTGACCTTCTTGAACTGATATATCTATGGGTCTTCTGGTAGATGACTGTATCAGTTTTTGGTAATTCTGTGCATTTTGGTCAAATAATTGTATAAGAAGAGCACATGTCTTTTCATATTCACATCTGCTGACAGTACACAATTGTTCTAGCTGCTGAAATACAGTAGCTGAATCATCCAGTGGATCTTCCAAACCATCTCTGGAAATGTACCATAAGAAGTTAACCAAATACATGAAATCACTTTTTACATATATAAACAATAATAATAGTTAACATCTACATAGTGTTCATTATATGGCAGTCACAGTGCTTAAATATTTTATGATTATAGTCTCATTTGATCTTCACAGAAACCTTAAGAATTAAGTGTTATTATTACCCCCATTTTATAGATGAGGAAGCTGAAGCAAACAGACGTTAAATGACTTGCCTTGGAACACATAGCAAGTAAAGTGTCTGAAACTAAATTATCTGAAACTAAATATGAACTCAAAATTTTCTGATTCCAAGCTTAGTACTCTACCCACTACATATCAAAGGTAGGCATGAACTAAAATCATTTAATTTTTTAATACCTGATGATTATGGCGACAGATTCCAATCGAGAAGTAATATATGCCTTTGTGATTTCAGGTGCATATGTATCTAAGAGATGAGGTTCAGTTGATTTCACAAAAGGTACAGATGCTACCATTCTCTGCCACAGAGTTAACAAATAATGAACACTGTTGGGCGCAAATTCCCAGTGCTATGAAAAAAATAAACAAATAAACCAAAATTCATTTTATTTATGCTCTATCCCATGATAAGAATGAAAATATTCAAAATTATACTAGTCAGGTGCATTTTTTTGGTGTGGATAAAATCAATATTCCCACCAATATACAGTATAAATTTAAATCCTCAGATTACTTTTTAAAATTTTGAGTCAAATAACATTGGCGTATTAAATTATCCCTTACCTGGAGGCTAGTAATTGTAAAATTAGCAATCAATCTGATAACTTCTGGATATTCCTTCACCATTATTAATTCTCCCAACTGGTAATTAGTCTTTAAACGAGCCAAAAATCGACAGAATTCATGGTAATTTCCTGGTTCTGCCAAACCCTAAATCATGAAACACATAAAAAAGTACACTGTATAACTATAAAGTTAATAAAGAATCTGGTAGAAAAGATGAGAGAGAACTTGGATTGAAGACCTGACTGCCATATTATTGGCTGGGGGGGGGGGGTGCTGTAGGAAAGTCCCTTTACTTCTTAGTGCCCTCAGGTTATTCTTTAATGCCTGGAGTTGCAGAATAGAACTGTTTTCTTATTCAGAAGTCTAAAAAAAGTAACACATTTTAAATATGAAAATCCATGTAACTCTAGATAGCTAAAGAGTGTCTAAAGTTGTATTTGAAATTAAGTTTTGCTAACTCCAGGCCTAGTCTTCTATCCATGGAGTCACCTAACTACTTCTCTTGAAGAATAATACAAAATTATCAAATACAATGCTTGGCACAGAGTAAGTACTGAATAAATGTTCTTTGCCTTTGATTGTGACTGGCATTACTAAAAACTGATAAATACTTCATAGTAAAATCACATGATTTTGACAAAATTTTTAAGTTTCATCATGAAGAGAAAAAAACAAGCAAATATTTCTCTCTTATATAAATTCGTGGCTGGTAATATAAGCTCAAATAACTACTACCATTTTGTAATAATTTTTTTCTATCCAAAATTATACCCAAAACACTGATTATACAGAGATTTCAGGAGTATCTACAACTTCAGAATACAATGTAACCTTTAAGAGTATTTTAATAGCAAGTAATTTTAAAACAAAAACATCACAAGTGAAAATGAAACTTGCAAAAATACCACACCATTCACCCACAATACGTTCTTTTCTACTGGCACTAAAAATTGCAATGGAAACTCTTCAATGAATTCAGGGAATTAGTCTGAACACTACAAAACTGTATCTGTCCACAAGAGGGCAAAGGGGATCTCTTTTCAAATGGAAAATGCCACTTTTTCAAATATTAACATTATAACTGAGGTTGTGGTTTCTATCTCAACATAAAGAGCTAGATAAGATGAATATTAAGTTATATGAATCACTGTAATCATATTAGAATGGAAATTTAACATAATATAAAAGGAAGATGCAAAAACAGACTGTCACGCCTTACTTATTGTACAGTTAATAAAACTCAAATGATTTGAAAAATGAGGGGAATAGGAATGTACTTGATTTTTTTAAATAACTGCTTTAAGAGTACATTAAGAAAACAAATTTATTTTAACTAATACACAGTTAGTGATTCATTTTCAGATGTAACCACCTTTACCTAACTTTATATTCCCTTTCTTGCTTATATATAGATAAGTTACTGAGAAAATTTTCTATTCTAGTTTAAAAGCTCAGGGATGTAACAGTATCTTTCTTCTAATCTAAAAGTAAGGAAAAGGTAGCCAAATTAGAGTTTAATTATATGTGGATCAGTGTTTGAAGTTTATTACTCATATTTTCATGTAAAAAATTTATGAACACATATAGAAGGGGGAAGAGGAAGGGAATATATAACTACCCTATACATTGCATCTAGTAATCTTCAAGTGATCTCCTCTTCTTATATTCTAACTGACCTAAAGGATCCCAATAAGTTAATTTACAACTGACTAAGTCAATTATAAAGCTAAACCTAATATTGATCATGAACCAATAACTGACATATTTTCTCTTCCCAAAAAAAGAGAATCAATCAGCAGCCCTTGCCCTTTCCCCATTCATTCATGTTGTTCAGAACTTTTCCCACCAATAAACTCAGGCCCAAATCCCTCAAAATCTCTAATTGTGGGTTGGCTGAATAATCTTCACACTTTAAGTAGCTCTCCCTCATAAAAAGATTAAAAGGCATGTGCTTTAACTCATTCCTTAAATTCAATTAGTCAACAAGCAATTATTAAGGCCTTATGATAATAAATGAGGCACTATACTAAGAAATGGGAATACAAAGAAAGACATGAAACAGTCTCTTTGCTCAATATGCTCACATTTTAATGGATAAGATGATATATAAATGTCTAAGTATATAAAATATATACAAAATGTGAAGATAATTTGAGGAAGGAGGAATTAGCAGCTTAGTAGAAGGGGTTGGGATGGAAGTAAAGACTAAGAAAGGACTCCTAATATAATATGAAATTTGGTCTGAGTGCTGAAAAAAGGGAAAGAAAAACCTAGGTGAGGAAGCAAAAAATTTCAGACATGGGGAACAGTTAGTGCAAAGGCATGAAGATGTAGCATCTCATACAAGAAATTGGTACAAGACTGGAAAGGGGTCGGATTTTAAAGAGCTTTAAATATTAAACAAATGACTTTTTATCTGATTTTGTAAGTAATAGGAAGTCATTGCAATTTACTGCCTGAAGGGTCACACTGTCAAACCCATGTTTTAGAAAAATCACATTGGCTATGTTTGGAGGATGGACTGGAGTGGAGAGAGACTCAAGAAAGAGACACCAATAAGATTACTGCAGCAGAACAGGTGAGAGATGAGGGGGTCTGAATGAAAGTTATAGGTTTTATAGAGAGAAAGACATATGTGAGAGACAATATACAAGTAGAAATGATTAGATATGACAATGGATTTGAAATGTGGCTATGTGGAGTGAATGAGAATTTAAAGTCAAGGATTATATCAGGGTTGTAGGTCTGAGTGACTGCTCATGTCTTTAACAGCAACTAGGAAATGTGGAAGGGTAGAAAGTTTGAGAATAAAACTAAAGAGTTTTATTCTGTACATGTTGAGTCTGAAATGTCTACACATGTAGTTCAAGATAACAAAGAAACAGTAAAAGATGTGTGACTGCAGTTCAACAGATATATATGTGTGTGTGTGTGTATATATGTAGATAGATAGATAGATATAGATATGTATTTTAATTCATCTGCATAGAAATGATTATCGAATACCGGGCAACTAAACGATGAATGATTTTAAAGCAAAAACAGAAAAGCAAAGAGAGTCTTGGACATGGAGGACATCCACTGGGACAAGGTATGGCATGGAAAGGAAAATGTATTTACATTTAATTCTCTCCTACTCCTAAGTCATTGCTAATGACATACTTACAGACTAGAGAAACCTGTCCACTCTCTCTATTCCATTCTGTGTTTCTTTGCCTGCTTTAACATCTTGCCAAGATGAATTTTCTTCATGAAAACTTTTCAAACTATCCTCATTACCAGAGGCAGCCTATTGTATAAGAGTTGTCCAAAAAGAGTGAGTTGTCAGGCACTGAAGATACTCAAACCAGGGATACTTTTCAGAGATGTTTCAAATTTGCATACAGGTTAAATTAGATGATATCTGAAGTTCTTTCCAATTCTGTCTCTATGATTTGACCTCACAGGATTGATGTGAGGACTGAAAGAGATAATGTAGGTAGATATACTTTGCAAACTATTAAGTGCTACAGAAATTTAGAGTGATATTAATACTATGTTGTGCACAGTTTGGAATAACAAAAGAAGAAGGCCTATGCCCTCCTTTATGTACTTTACTATATAATTATAGCAAGAAACAGAATAGGTTAGTAAACATATATTCATAAATACAAGTGATAAATATGCACAAAAATAAACTAATTTACTCTGAGCTGGTAGGGCATGTGTCACTATTTAAATTTTACAGGTAAGAACAAAAGTTAAGGGAAATTAAGAAACTTGACAAAGATTATATAGTTAGAATATGCAGGAGTCAAGAGGGGAATACTACTCTCTTTACTCCAAGTCTAGTGTTCTCAACATAGAGAGGCTGTTCCTTCTGAAGCAAGCTTTAATACCAATTAATTTGAACTTAAGATAATAGTTGACAATTATATGCCACATTAAAGTTTGTGAAGTTCTTTACAGGTATAATCTTATTTGAGTCTCATAACAATCATATTACAGATATCAAATTTTATAGATGAAAAAAACTAAGGCTCAGCAATTAAGTAACTTTTCCATGAATATAAAGTTACTACATATCAGAGGCAGGATATAACCCCAGGTGTTCCTAACTCTAAGTTAGTTTGCCTTATAATAGGGCCTAAAACAAACTATTTGCCCCTATTTCTGTTAAAACTCATGTTTTGGAAATAGCACTGGGATTCTATAGGATGAAACATGACAGCAGTGATTTTCTAGAGTTTCTTTGGATGCCAAGGGGCTAGTGGGGCTTGGTGGAGATTTCCTTTTGAGTTCTTCCTTGACTCATACCAGTGAAATCACAGGAAGAGATGGGGGATTTTTAAGAAAATCTATATAACAATTTATTGTATAAATACCTGAGGGTTTTCAAGTATCCTTTTCACTCCTTTAACTAAGTCACCAAGATATCTGGCACGTTCTGGACTGCTAAATAATGATCTCCTTGCAGAAGCAAACTGAACTAAACAAGAAAGTGCCTATAAAAGAAACCGAGAGTATCTTGAATCATTAAAACCTCAACAACAATAACTCTAACCATATATCATGATGTTTAAGTACCCATTACATTATACAGAATATTATTTTATTTGTGTTAATGGTAAATATTATAACCAAACAATCATAAATATAACTGCAAGTCCTAATTAGAAGCAAGAATTGAATATCATACTTGAGACCAGAGGGAACAGAAGGAAAACCTTGATAAGTTTATAAAAAAAAAAAGATCAAGACACCTATATGAAATAATGTATGGACAACACCTACCAAAAATTGACTTATTTTAGACTGAAGACCTAAAACATCATTAAATTTCTTCCTCTCAATATAAGTTTCTATTGGACAATTAGCTCTTCTGCTATAATTTCAAATCTAAATCTAAAGTCATTTTTGAAATAAGAGAGGGAGTAAATTCAGAGTATCAAATTACAGAAAAATCCAAACAATATCACAAACAATAATTAACATTGCAAAGAATATTCTCTGCAAATACCAAAAATATGTAGGGTTGAAAGGATTTGGTCAAAGACTAGTAGTCATGAATGTCTAAATCTGTTTACACAATGGCTTGCTCTGGCTCTTCATGGGTTCTCTGAACTTTAGCCTCACAGTTAAAACATTCAAGGAAAGAACATCTACCAACTTCAGAGATGATAAGAGTTTTAATTTTGCAAAGTAAGCATTAAAATTTTAGGAGGCAGGTAGCTATAGTATTATTTTAAACTTTTTATACATGTGAGGCATAACATTGTACCCTTCTTGGTTTTCAATGCCTTATGTTTGATATCACATAAGCATCACAAAAATAGATAAAACTATGCTTTGAATAATTCTGATTATCTGTGAACTATTTCCTTTTCTTGAAGTACTCATATATATGTTCATTTAAAGGAAATAGATAATAATGCTTTATTTATTTCCAGAAAGAAGGTATATGATACCTATTCCTAGAATACCAAAGATCTCAGTAAATTAATTTAAGATAAGAAGAAGAAGTTAGGAAGCAAAACTAGATACTTATTCTGGAAAAAGGACCATTTTTCACATACTAAGGATTATGCAGCTATCTCTTTACAAATCTTTTTCTTTTAATTGGTATTTCTAATTATTATGCTACAAGAAAAGCAAAGTCTAAAAGTCTCTTTCATTTATTTTAATTATTTATAAAAGTGTTAACTAAGTTTTTTTTAAAAAAATCTCCCTGTTGAATTTCTGCTGTTAAAAAAAAAAAAAATCAAGTTGTACAAAAACTTTTAAGTGTAGAAGATAGCCTCCTTGTTAGCGATTGGTTTCTTCCAGTTTCCTGATCTCCAATTGTGTTAATTATCTCTTTGTATGAGTTGAGGAATATCACTGTTTTCTTGCTGATGATCACATTGTTGTCAAATAGTCATGCCAGAATTTTCTTGTAATCAAGTCTCTTTATCTGGGTTCTTGACCCTTAGTTTCTGATCACCTATACTTCAGATAGTATCTAGCTCTTCTGTCCTTTGTGATCTGGCTCCAACTTTCAGTATTCTCAATCCAAATTATTCCTAATTCCTGCATTCTTTTCCCACCGGTTTACAATGCTGTAACTAACTCTAACAAACATGGGTAAATAAATGTTTGAATTTTTACAAATGCATTTAATTTGACACATAGGAAACTTTGGTCCTAATATCAGTAATCAAGGCATATGATGTTACTTCAGTAGTAAATGATTAACCTCGAAAACAAAAGTATAAACAATCAAACTGTCAACTATTCCAGTTTTCATCTCTAAGGGTCTCTGAAGTTCAGACATTCTGTCATTTCATTCTTAGAATAATAATTAAATACATAATGATCACATGCACTATTTCTACAAACTACAATTCTCTAAATAAATATACATATGTGTCACATGCACATTTATAACAAATATATTTTAATATTCAGCTCTTTATGTACGTAACAGTTTCTGAATATTGCTATTTGTCTAGCCCATGCTTTAAACTCTAATCAACAAATGTCTATATTTTTCAAAGACCAATAATCTCTAAAAGATTATATAGTGGGAACACCTTGATTAATTATTATAAATGATTAAATAGCAATATGAGGGAAAGTGGAAAATCAGAACAAATTTTAAAAGGAAGTACTTTCACTGGAAATCATTTAAATAATCAATTGAAACATGCTGTAGGAGATTAAGAGCCACTTGTCAGTAGGATACTTTAATAAAGACAGAAAAAGTAAATATACATACAGATGAGTATATTTATCAACAAATATATATCATCCTTTAATTTTAGATAAAATTAATAACTAAATTTTACTTACTAATTGAGATAGTAAAGGTGGAAGAGCATGATACAAATTGAAGAAAAGGTCCAAAGTTTCTGACTCCAGGAAAACTGGAAAAAAAAAAAATTCTTCTAATCCCACTAATTCAATGAATGCTTGTCTTCCAAGGAGCTTAAACTACTGAATAAACATCATCATAAAATAATTGTGGCACGGTGTTTGGCAAAAAAATAAGTGCTTAATAATTATTTTTCCATTAATTCAATTGAAACCTAGCAAGGAGAGATTTACAGATAAAGATAATTTCTAGTTCATGGCCTAAGAGTTTTGGGGAAAATATTTTAAAATTCATAGATAAAAAGTAAACTAGTCAAAATAATTTTCCTTTAATATAACAGTTTTTCTAGTTAATTTTACTGGGAAAATCTTTAGTTTTTCTACACTAGTAAATACTAGGAGCCAAAGCATTTTTCTAAAACAGTTTTTTTTTTTGGGGGGGGGGGAGAGGGAAGAAGGGAGAAGGGCATGTTCTTTTGTTTTTGTTTGTTTTAAAATAAAATACCTAAATCACATTATGATCAGAATTTCAAAATTTAACTTTAGACAAAGCAGTGGGCAGGACCCTATTATGTTTTGTTAAAGGTATCTATGTAGTGATATCTTAGCTGTGTATGGAGAGAAGTCTATTCAATCCCTTTATGGATATGCCAAGGATATGGATATGCCAAGAAAGAAATAACAATGAGTTATCCTTAATTTTTCTTGGGGGAAGGTTATTTTCATTAGGGTGAGACAACTATGTTTTCTTTTGCAACTTGACTTCTATGGATATGTTTTGCACAACTTCACATGTGGTTCTTTAATTGTGGATAGGGATAAAGGAGAGAACCTAGAAATCAAAAATCTTAATAAAAAATATAAAAAAATTGTTTTGAATGTAACTGGAAAAATATTAAATTAATAAACTGAAATTAAAAAAAAAAAACTAGTGAGTTATCATCGTTTTGGGGGTTTTGTTTTGGTTTTTTTGGAGTTAATGTTCACTATCCCCACAGCTACGACTACAATTCTTACTTGTTCTCCAAGTTGTTGGAATCTGTACTGTGCAAAGATCATCTGCAGATTCATCTGCTGAACTGCCAATGAAGTCAAAATTAAGACAGTTGAGCACAAGTTTCAAGACTTGCATTATCAGATTTTGTTCAACTTGATCCTGAAGATTTAAAGGTTTTGCCAATACCTAAAAAAATTTCAAAATTATTGAATATCTTACTTAAAAAATTAACAGTATTTTAAATCTTCCATCTAAAACTCCTCTTTAATTTTATCTTAAATTACAGTTTCTAAAGATTACACACTATTACATTTTTTTCCCTAGAAGACAGCTTTTTAAATATAGCAGATATAAATGAAAAAGACCAAAACAATGTTAAAATACTATTCTTCAACTTATACTGCAATATCCTGAATCTTTACTCTTTTATTTTGTCTCTTTGGGAGTGACATCATTCATACTTGATCTCAAATTGAATTAACTTCAGTTTTAGAATACTAGAACTAGCACTCCTTGGAGCTTATTAAAAAAAAAAAAAAGTAGCTTTGGGACAAATAAAAGGAAGTACTACTTTACACAGCAGGTTGCAAATTTATGGAACTCATTACCTTTAAGAGTGCAGGCTAAAAATATAAGTTCAAAAAGAGTTCAGTTAATTTCATGTATGATAGAATCATAAAAAGAAAGAATAAAGAAGTCCATTCTTTGAGAGATTTTTAGATGCAACATAGGCTGGAGGGTCCTAATAATTCAATGAGATAGTCAGATTGTCATTCTCATCACTCCTTCTAATGAACAGGTAGCAGAGTCTCTATAGTTCATTTGTCTAGTCTTCTAGGTAGGATTCAGCTTAAGGTTAAGCAACTCTGGCACCTGGGAACTCATGCTAACTCTACCATACACTTCAGGAGATGTTTCCTTCCCTACACCCTTGGCTAGGAAAGAATAGAATGAGATAACCCTTTTCCCTCTTTCCTCCAAGGATGGACTCTATTTTGCATTTCAGAAATAGGTTGAAATTATGTGATGCTGCCACTTTATTGTCCCCTTTTTTCTTTCCCCTCTAGTAAGACTGTAAATCCCTTAAAAGAAAAAACTTTTAATTTGGCTTTGTGCTCTCAATACATGATGAAGTGCCTTACCCATAAACACTAATATAATTCAATTCATCTTTTAAAAGAATCCAGGATAACTTGAAGAGAAAAGGGGAAGAATGCTTAACCTAGAGGTTACTGTTGATAAAAAAAAAAAAAAATGTTTTCTCACAAAACATCCTCTAGTGCCACTAGCGAAGAAAAGAGTAGAGGTCTAAAATATTAGTCTAGCTTTTTGTGACAGTTCTTTTGCTACCAGAGTACTGATATAAATTAAAAACAAATGAAAAAAAAAAAAAAAAAAAGTTCTGAGCATGCCAACAATTAGCACAAGACTTCTCCTTACAAAGTCTTAATATCACAGAGCAATGTAATTATGAATTAAATTGGTGAAATTTATATACAATGTTGTTTTTTGTCCTTTGTTTTCAAAGGAAACCAATAACATCATGGGGTGATATCTTGGCTTGCCTCTGAACTGGATTTAAGTGAGGCACAGCCGCACAAAGTCATCAGCCTCACTTTCTCCTCCAGAGTCATCAAACTCCAGTGGCAAGATGACTAGCAATGGCTAGGATGCCGTGGATGGCCTTGGAGTCTTCAATGTCCGACCAAGGTCTAGCTACTTGCTTTAGCCACCTTCATGGTTGTTTTGAAAAGAAGTTCTCATTTACCCACTGCACTGGGCTAAATCTTCATATGTTCCTAACTCACCAACAGGCTTAAGGCCTGACAGTTATCCTCAACTTGGCATAACTTATTTACAGAGCCAGAGTGTGATTCTGAAACTCTTATGGCTTCCTGAAGACACACAGGCATTAGTAAAACTATCCCCAAGAGATTTTTCCATCTTCTATCACAAAACCTGAATGGACTCCCATTTATTCTAGAAGCCAGATGATATACCAAAGTGCTAGACTGAGTCAGGAAGATATGATTAAACCCAACCTCTGACACTTACTAGCAAGTCACCTAGCCTCAGTCTGCTTCTCTTTCCTCTCCTATAAAATGGGTATAACACTAAAAATCTATTTCTAGTACTAGAAAATACTAAAAATAATTTAAAAAATCTATTTCCAATGATTGTTTTGAGAATAAAATGAGACAATATTTATAAAGTGTTTTGCAAATCTTAAAGTTCTATATGCTAGCAATTACTGGTTTTACTACTGTAATAAATATCAAATAAATCTTGATTTGCTAAACAATTATTATAAAAACCTCTGACATCATTTCATACTTTTTAGCTTTAATCAAAAAGATGACTAGGGGAATCTGAAAACAGGTAAAACCTAATGCAACTAACTAGTAATTGTCATAGTAAAAAGAGTTTCACATAAAAGAAAACTGAAGTAAAATAAATTATCCATGGATTTTATTTTATTTATCTATTTGATTTCCTAGTGCCACAGCCTATAAATAAAATGCAAATTATTAATATTGAAAGAAAATCAATGTCATAATGATAAAACAAAGATGTTCTGTTAGTGCATGGGTTAGAAATACAAAATTAGGGAGCAGCTAGGTGGCACAGTGGATAGAGCACTACCCTGAATTCAGGAGGAACAGAGTTCAAATCTGGTCTCAGACACTTAACACTTCCTAGCTGTGTGACCCTGGGCAAGTCACTTAACCCCAGCCTCAGGGGGGGAAAAAAATTACAAAATTAGAATTTATGTAAGAATTGCAAATATCCAAAATACAGCAGCTATATAATTTCTGCAGAAAACTGTGAAATGTCTTACTTCTTTTAGGAGTGAGCATGCCAGCACTAAAATGTCCTTGAGAGATGTATCCCTGAATGAAGTAGCTATTTTCCGGTGTTTTGCTGAAGGTCTAGAATAATCAACCTAAAGAGATCAATACAAACAAAAATAGAGAAAATTATTTAAGGAATTATTTTTAAAAATAAAATATGAATTCATAGTTATAAAAATGATAATATCAAAATTAAACACAGAGGTTAGCAAGTTCAAATTGTTAAGCAACAATTTGACATTTATGAAAAAAGTATACAAGAAAAAATAAGCTGTGAGTTATGTTTTCTTTTGTACATCTCACTGTATCTAAGTATATTCATTTGCAAAATCCCTCTCTAACAACTAGATAGTTATCATTGGCATATTAATAAATACTATGGTTAAGATTACATAATTTTCTTTGCTTCTAAGTGTCTTTAAGCTGAAGAAAACATCTATATCCTATCAAACATTTACATCCTATCCAAAATGGTTAAAGTTCATTATAGTGAAAGAATACCATGAAAATATTTCACCAAAGATATTAAGCAGAAAGGCTAAAAATGAAATTCATTAAAGAAAGGGAAGTCTCCAATGCATGCTTAAGTCACCTATGCATTAACTATGATCTAAAGGAAAAATTACTTCTGCTTATGCAGGGAAAAAAGAATGTGTTTGCAGAAAATCTATGCTGGATTTGTCCTAAAATGCAAAAGATAACTTTTTTTTTTTAATTATAGGGAAAATATTTCTACAATAAAAAAAAATTTTGTTTGCTTTTTGCCTGGGAAAAAAGAATGTCTAAGATGAAAGAACCAAAGTGGTGTGACCAGTTAAAAATAATCAAAGTGGTTTTATTGTCTTAAGGACAAGATAAACACAGTGGGCATGATTATAAAAGACATCTATGTGAAGAGGAGAAGAAAAATGAAATTTAAACAAAGTTAAATGTTGTTAATGCACTAAACTATGAATCAAAAGGCCTAATTTCTAGTCTTGGTAAAACTGAAAAAATCTCATATCTTTTCTTGGACTATTATTCATCATTTTATCTGTAAAATGAAAGGGCTGGGCGTGATAATAATAATAATAATAGTAGCTTACACTCCACCACACATTGTACTAAGTGCTTAAAAATGCTATCTCATTTGATCCTCAAAATAACCTTTTAAAGCAGGTGTTACTATTATCCTTTTTTTTTTTTTTTTTTTCTGCAGAGGCAATTGGGGTTAAGTGCCTTTCCCAGGGTCACACAGCTAGGAAGTGTTAAGTGGCTGAAACCAAATTTGAATTCAGGTCCTCCTGACTTCAGGGCTGCTGCTCTATCCACTACACCACCTAGCTGCCCCATCTACCTTTTTCAAAGGAGAAAAGTGAGGTAAAGAGGTTATGTGATTTGCCTATGATCACACAGCTATTCAGTATCTGAAGAAAATTTGAACTGAGGTCTTTCTGCCTCTGAAGCTCTATCCATGGAGCCCCTTAGCTGCACAGTAATAACAAGAGAACTTCTAAGACTTTTTCCCAAGTTTTATAGTATAAAATGATAGACCTAGTAGATGCTTATTGAATACTAGTTGATAGTAACGACATTATAAATTTGGTATGAGCAGAAAATAACCTCAAAGAGTTCCTATTATTGACTTGCCAAGCTGATTCACATGCTTTGTTTGATGCAAACCTTTTTGAAATATAATGGCTTACTCTTGGAAACATTTTTATTAATGACCCATTTCCAATAAACTACTTTATTTGAAGAATAAAATTCATAGTATAATATGACTACTTGCCTGAATTCTCAGCCTGAGATTTCTACCACTATGAGAGGAAACATGTTGGAAGGAATATTATACATACAGCCAGAAAAATCTATGTTCAAGTCTCTTTTCTACTATTCTATGACCCCACATGAATCATTTACTTTCACTAGACCTATTTCCTCATCTATAAAATGGGGGGAAATATTTTTAACTACAGCCATCATAAACTGGTTTGTAGAAAATACTTTGAAATGAAATACTGAAGTAGTATTATCACTACCATTACCACCACCACCACCATTACCACCATCATCATCATAAACAACAACAATGGTCATTAACCTCAGTTGCCTGCCTTATGTTTTAAGGAACTATTTATCTTGCTGCGCTAAATAAAGGAATAGGACATAGAAACAAGAAGGCAGGTCTTTTAAAATACTCAGAAATAGTGTGGCAGCTGGGTGGCCTTGGGCAAGAGGGCCAAACAAGCATCAGCTTTTTCAGGGTCTATTTCCCCATCTACAAATCAAAGTCATTTTCAAGATAGAATTCATTTGTTTTAAAACCAGAATCACCACCACCAATTTTAGCAAATCTTTTTTACAAAAAGGGGGTAATTTTCTAATTTCCAGATTGGTCTAAGTAAAAAACACAGCAAAGTAATTTGGATATGATTCCAGGATGTGTACTTCACTACAAAGAGACTTCTGGACCACAGAAATAGCCCCAGGCAACATCCTATTTAGGAGCCCAATCATTCCTATGTCAAGTTGCTACATTCCCTTTTGTTATAAGACTATTTTCTATGAAACACAACTTGCTTTTGTTCATGGTATAACCAATGTAACAGGAGAAGCAAGCAGGAGCAGGTGACTGTATGCTCAGCTGTTGTATGAAGCATTGCATCTGAAAATCCCCACTGCAGGGTGGACAACTCTGCCCATTGGTGGCACTATTCCAAGTGGCCTGTGCTTTGATCAACCCTGCTGGGTGAGCATTGTTGAGAATCAATTCACCAAAACCTTTTTCTCTTTTATTTGTAAAAGAATAAGCAACATGATGGTTTGCTTCTCTTGGGTATTTAATTTTCTTCTTATGGTTACTGTATTACTATATACAAAGAAGATAAAAGGAAACCTACAGGGTACTGACCATGGCTAATTCTATGTTCTGGATAGTACCACATACTGCTGTGGGTGTTTTCAATAATAATTTTCTCTAATTGTATCACTCATTAAATAAACAAAGAATGTGATGTGAATACCCTGTAGTTTTTGTGTTCAATAAAAATATCCTAACAAAGCAGGATAAAAAACATTAGCCACAAATAAAATGAACAAAGGATTAGAACTATGAGAATAACTTTATAGTTTCTTCAAAAGAAAAAAAAAAACTTACCAGGTTCATTTCTTGAGTTAATTCAGAAAGGATTATCACCCCTATTATGTAGTGGTCCACAGTACCCTTGGAAGAAAATAAATTACAAATTTCAGTACTAGTAGAAATGAAAAACTGATTCACAAATGTGTAAAAGTAAGCAATTTTAACAAATGAAATAATACTTGGCACTATACAACTCAACCAGAAATATACATTTGTGATCACAATATAGAAAATTCATTCTTAGGATTTTACTAGAGCCAACACCAGAACAATTAAGATCCATTCTCCTCTTAGTTCTAGTTCTGTCTCTACCAGAATCTGATTGATGGGAGCTTTGTTTCCCTGAGTCTTAGGTAATTTTAGTTCTTCTAAACTCTCAAAGTTTATGATTCTATTTTGATAACATGGATTTGTAAGAAGAAAAGCTATCACAAACAAAGGCGTAATGATCTCTACACATATTAGAGTACTCTGACAGAACTGAGTTTAATGTTTTACAGAAGACTGAATAAGAAAAAAAAATTTTTTTTTAGTTATGTAGGAGGCTATTAATAAAGCTATGTTTAATAAATAATTAATAGTTTGGTAAATGAATTTAAGTTCCTGGATCTAATTCTGAAAATGATCACTTAAATCTCTTTAGTATTATTAGCTCATATACATTTATTTATAATATGCATATAATCAAGGCATCTAAATTTCCATATATACTAGAGTGTATATGGATAATTATGTAGCTATCAAAAAGTATGGGGTTTAACTGTTTCCATAACATTTTTAATATAAACATCTTCAATTTAACTATGGCAACCTCCTCCAAATCAAAATTTTTATTTAAAAAATGCACATTAAAACAAGCTACCCATTGCAGATACATACTAAAAGCATGAATACAATAAATGTAAAATTTAATTATAGAATAAGCAGAAAAATTACTTTAACACTGATAATACACTTTTCAATGAATTGATGAGGCTTTAATAGTCATGCTACATTGACAATTATGCATTACTTTTAGGCAAGTGAAATAATGCACTATCCTTGGACATTTGTAGCTTAAACTAAACCTTAAACAATTCTTGAGATACAAAAGCAGGTATTATCTACTACCAGCAGCCAAAGAATGAAACACAACTTAACTGAATCTAATCCTCTAATTGATATTTATTCAAGGAGAAGATGGGAGCTTAATAACCATTCTGTGATAATGCTGACAGGGTGGGGCTATTGGCTGAAGAGAAAGCACTTGAGAGAGTTCTCCTGGTTCTCATAACCACTGAAAACTATCACAGCACATGCACCACAGACTCTTCCAGCTGAATCATCTTTCAGAAAAATTGTGATTGGCAATTCAGTCAATATGCATGCCTTTGAGCTATTGAAAAGTGAACTGGACAAATAGGCTTTAGTTTCCTTATGTGTAAAACAAAAAAATGGAAAACATGACCTCTGGAATTCCTTCTATTTGAGTCTATAATTCTTTGAAATGTTAGCAAGTGGTCACACATTTTTTATATTCTCTTTGAAAAGAGGAAATACCTTTGTCTTGTAAAGGAGAATAACTTCACTGGTTGCTTTTGTAAACCTGGGAGCAGTCTGATGGAGCTTTTTGTCCTTTTAGATATATAGTGTCAATGGGAACATATTTGATTAGTCAAGCTATAAGTGTCAATACTTGTCCTTCGGTAACAAAACTGTAATTCTGCTTATGGTGTCATACACTCTGGTGAATAACAATCAAAATAAGAAATGAATGCTACCAAACATTTGAAGATCAAATAATTTCAATATTAAATAAATATATGAAATAATAGGCAAAGAAAGAAACTCAGAGATCATGTGGGTATAATGCTGGAGAAACTGAGGCAAGATAGAGATTAGAGAGTTTTTAATATTTTATTTGAAAGGGAGAGATTTACTGGGACCAAATGGATCCATGGTTTAGCCTTAGGGCTGAATGAGACTATCATCTCCAAGAATCCAGCAATGAATGTCAGATACAAAGATTCTTTTATAGAGTAATAAGAAGGATGACATAATGGGGAGAGGCACTGGAGAGGAAGAGGCACCTGATATTCTAATAATGTCTAAGATATAAGATCTTTATCCTATCAAACATTCTGATGATGAAGAGGGAAGGGTGGTGTTGCAAAATTGAGCATTACAATTAGGAATTTAGTTAGCATTTAGGGAAATTGAGTCAGGACAATTACGGAAACTGAATCAGGACAATAAAAGGGAACTGTGGCACAACTTGGGTGAATCTTATTTTTAAAATGAGGAAATTGAGGCCTCAAAAAGTATCCAATCAACTGCTCAGGCTCAGACTGGTTTGACAAGAAAAGAATTTGCTTTAAAAAATATTTTGACTTTAAATATGAAAAGATACAAAAAGAACATTTCCTTGTACAAAATATAACATAAAATGAAAATTCAATATAAAACCAAGAATTTTCATTTCATAGTTTACTTATTTAATAAAAAAATCCTATGTAATAACTGAAGAGATTAAAAGGAGATAGCCCAAGATAGAAATGATTAACAGGAAATTCCTATCTTAGGAGAGGTTAAAGGAGATAGATAACCTGAGAAACAAATGATTAATAGAATTTTAGAAATTCTTGTCTTATTTACAAATCTCTTCAGAAGCTCTTGGATAACATCTCTATACAAACTTTGTTTTATGACCCTGATTATGTATAAAAAGAATTTCCAAAATTCTATTCCTTGCACTTGGTTTATTCTTGCCTTGTGCCCGCCAATTGGAGTCCCTTTACCAGGCAGTTTGGCCTTTTCTTGAAGCCAAATCCCTGCCTAGCTCTTTACTATCAATAAAGACTTTGTTTTAACACAGCATTGAGTAGAGAATTCATTCACTAACTGAACCAGGCCTTTGGTACTTAGGAGAAGAAAGCATTGAACCATCTTCCCCTTTGAGACTCATTTTACTCCTCATCAATAACTACTACACTTAATTTTCAAAGCTACACTGTTTTTCTGTGCTTCAAAGTTTCCTTGTTCTCTGCTGTGTACTTGGAAGGTTTTTGTCTTTTTTTTTTTTTTTTTTTTTTTTGCCCTTCCTCCCCATATGGCCCTAGAGAAGGCTACCATTAGAAACAAATTTACATAGATATGTATAGCATGTGTGTATACACACTTCTATTTATCAGTTCTTTCTCTGGACATAGATAGCAACTTCCACCATAGGTCTTTTGTAATTGATTTGAGCATAATACTGAAAATGACTTAAAGTCATTTAGTTATTCATAGAACAATATTACTGTTATTATGTACACCATTCTCTTGATTCCATTCGTTTCACTCATTATTTCATTTAATTTTCATATTTTTCTAAAATCATTAAACTCATAATTTCTTATAGTACAGTTGTATTATTCTATCATAATCATACATATGACAACTTTTTAACCATTTCCCAATTGACATTCCCTCAATTTCTAGTTCATTGCCATGACAAAGTGAGCTGCTACACATATCTTAGAATATTTAAGTTATTTTTCTTTTCCCTAATAATCTTAGGAAACAACCCTAATAGTGGTATATACAGTTTTATTACTCGCTGGGCATAATTACAGATTGTTCTCCAAAATGCTGGGATCAGTTCCATCAAAAGTGAATGCCCCAATTCTTCCACATCCCCTCCCACATTTGTCACTTTCTCCTTTATTTTAGCCAATCTGATAAGTATAAGACAATATCTGAAAGTTGTTTTAATTTATATTTCTTTAATCAAGAGATTTAGAGCCTTTTTTCATATGACTATATTAGTTTTGATTTCTTCATTAAAAAAACTGCCTGCTCATAACCTTTGATCATTTATTAATTGGGGAATGACTTGTATTCTTATAAATTTGACAAAATTTTTTATGTATTTGAGATATGAGACCTTTATCTGTGAAAGTCTTCAAAATTTTTCCAATTTTGTTTTTTTTTTTCCTATTCTTGGCTACATTAATTTTATTTGTATAAAACTTTTTAAATGTAATTTAATCAAAATTATCCATTTTACATCTCACAATGCTCTCTATCTCTAGTTTATTCATAAATTGTTCTCATATTTTAAATTCTGATAGGTAACATGTTCCATGTTCTCTTAATAAGGTTTTAATATTTTCTTTTATATCTGTCATGTACTCATTTTGACTTTATCTTGGTAAATGGTGTAAGATATTGGTCTGTATCCAATATCTATCAGATTGCTTTCTAGCTCTCCCAACAAATTTTTTTAAACCAAATAATGAATTCTTATCTTAAAAGCTTAAATATTTACATGTACCAAACATAAGGTTGCCATAATCACTTCTACTGTGTATTATGTGTCTATTCAATTCCACTGATCTACCATTATATTTCTTAGCCAGTATCCAATAGTCTTAATAATTACTGCCTCATCTTATTGCTTAAGATCTGATACTGCTAATCCTCCTTGCTTTATTTGTCCCCTTTAATTCCTTTGAAATTCTTGACCTTTTGTTCTTCCAAATAAGTTTTGTTACTATTTTTTCTAGTTCAGCAATTTTGGGGGGGGGGGGATAAAATTGTCATTTTTATTATATTAGGGTCTACTAATGAACAATGAGTATTTTCCCAATTATTGGAATCTGACTGTATTTATATAAAAGAGTTTTATAATTATATTCATATGATCTCTGGGTTTGTTTTGATAGATAAACTCAGGTATTTTATACTATCTATAATTATTTTAAACAGGATATCTCTTAATTATCTCTCACTGCAGAGTTTTGTTGGTGATATAGAAATGCTAATGATTTGTGTTTATTTTATTTACTTCTATTTTGCTAAAATTGTTGCTTCCATTAACTTTTTAGATGAATCTCCAGGATATTACAAGTATATCATGATACCATCTGCAAAATTCTAATATCTCCAATTTCTTTTTCTTCTCTTAGAGCTATTGCTAACATTTCTAATACAATACTGAACAATACAGTAACAGTAGGCATCCTTGTTTCATTCTTGATCTTACTGGCAAAGTTTCTAGATTGTCTCCATTACAAATATCCTTTTAATAGCTTTAGGTAGATGCTTCTTTTCATTTAAAAAAAATCCATTTATGCCTATGCTTTCAAATATTCATAATAGGAATATTCCAATAATGGTAATAGTTGTCTTTATGGTAAACCATCCTTGTATTCCTGGTATAAATACCATTTGGATAGAATATATAATTTTTGTAATATATTGTTATGCTCTCCTAGCTAGTATTTTATTTAAGATTTTTACACGCATATTCATTAAAAAAATTGGTCCATAACTTTCTTTTTCCATTTTTTGCTCTTCCTGGTTTATTAATACTATATCTATTTCATAAAAGGAGTCTGGTAGGAATCCTTCTTTGCCTATTATTTTAAAATTTTATTTAATATTGGAATTATTTGATCTTTAAATGTTTGTAAGCATTCACTTGTAAATCGATCTGGTCCTGATACTTTTTTCCCTTGGAAAACTCATTTATGGTCTATTCAATTTCTTTTTCCAAAATAGTTTTATTTAGATATTCTAATTCTTCTTCTATTAATCTAGACAGTTTACATTTTTATAAATATTCTTCCATTTCACTTAAATTGTTAAATTTATTGGCATATAATTGGACAAAATAACCTCTTATAATTACTTTGATTTTGTTAGGATTACCAGGTAAGAACTCAGGTTGTCTGGACAGTGACAAGGTGAGAACTCAAGTTGTCTGGACAGTGACAAGGTGACTAATCTTCATTAGTGGTACATTTACCTTTTCATTTTTAATACTAGTAATTTGGTTACCTTATGTCTCCTTTTAAAAAAATCATATTGACTAATGTTCTATATAATGGTTCTTTTCCCCATAAAATCAACTTCTCTTTTTATTTATTAATTCACTACTTTACTTATACTCAATTTCATTAATCTTACCTTTAATTTTTTAAGATTTTCAATTTGTTCTTTTTCTAGTTTTTTTAATTGCATATTCATTTGTCTGTTCCTTCTCTATTTTATTTCCTGACTGTGTAACCCTAGGCAAATCACTTAACTTCAATTGTCTCAGTTAAGAAAAAAAATTAGATGCTATAACATTTGATGCATATAGATTGTGCATATAGATAGTATTGATATTGCTTCATTTTCTATGGTACCTTGTAAGGGTCAAAGGACAAAGGTAACACTCAGTGCATCCAGGAAGTAAACAAGTAGAAATGTTTGAGAGCCCTGGAAGTTAACTTCTGTGTGCAAAAAGAGACCATATCATTGGCGGAAATTCTAGCCATATTGAAGTGGCTTCTTAACAGGAGTGTCTCCTTCTCTGATTGGCTGTCCATGTGACCTCATAGACCCTATATAAGTTGTATGGAGGAGGAGCTAGCTCTCTTTTCACCAGGAGCTCTGCTGGAAGTAGAAACTCAGAGAGTGCAGGAGGTCAAAAGGTAGGATGCAGACACATGAATAAAAGATCCTGAGCTTGCATATAACTGCTCTGGAGTGCTCTGTTCTGTTCCAAATGCTGTCCATGTGAGATAAGAGATCTCTGAAGATCTCAGAAAGAGATAAGCTTGATATAGACAGTGACCAGAGATTTCTCTGAAGCCCTGGGAATTAGGAGAGACTGGCAATAGCAAATGTAGAGATAAACATTTGCAGTACCTTTTATCATAATATAGTTTCTCTATCTCTTTTGAAGCATAATAAATCCTACTTTAGCCTTTTAACTTTGTGTGTATTTCACATTTTTAAATTTTAAATTTTAATTTAAACAATTTAAAATCGTTTTTTATAAACAACACATTCTTGAATTCTGATTTTTAACCTATTCTGCTATTCTCTTCTCTTGAATGATAAAAACCAAAAGGATTAGAAGCACAACTTACCAGCTGAAGAGAATCTGAAATTTCAACAGAAAAGGTCGGTTCCGAGGGGAGGAAAAAAAGATCAGCACAGACAGGCTTAGTTGCTAGCACACTGGCTGGGGAGAACTCTGGGATCAGAGAAACCACTGAGATAGAGGAATCTGGCACAGGCTGATAGCTCTACTCTGCTTATAAAACAGCAGATCAGAAGAGAAATCAAGCCACTTTAAAATATAAAGCCAGATCCTAGATCCACCCCAATCTGGAAGTGACCTAACACCAATCTCAGCATGGCTGTGCAGCCACCTTCTGCTGTCTGGGGCAGTTAAGAACCTGAACAGTGGGGGACACAGCCCCGGGCAGCCTCTAATCCACATAGTGCGGGGCTCAGCCTGAGGCAGTGGAATTCTAGCAGCAGCAAAACTCCAACAGCATTGGAACTCCCAGAGCAACGGAACTTCCGCAGCAGGGACCATGATTTCAGGGCAGATACTTCCGGTTTGAGTGCAGGGGCTTTTTGTGTCAGCTGCTAATATCCACGGCCCCATGGAAGGCTTTGGTTGGGGTTTATGACGCTTTCACTGTTCAGCCTTAAACCTCAGGGCAGTCGCTAGGCCACACAGCGGGGTTTCGCACTGGGTACTCCTTGCAGCGCAACTGTGCTAACCACCTCTGAGGCATTTCCGGGGAGGAGGAAGGGGAACTCTCTCCCAGAGCTCTCTCTTAGCCCAGACACAGGATTGCTGCATCCATCCGGTCTGGGAGGAAGCTGATAAATAAATTTCTTACCCAAGAGCAGACCCCCCACAGAGTATTAACAATGAGTAAGAAGCTGAAGAGAACAATTGACACCTTCTATACAGAGAAAGAGTGGGTATCCAACCCTGAGGAGGCTAACAGCAGAGAGCCTCCAGATAACATCCTAAAGGGAAATGATACCTGCCCCCCATCACATAACTCTCTCCTAGAAGAGACTATTAAAAAGTTAAGAGATTTTGAAGAAAAATGGGGAATGGAAAGAGAAGCTATGATAGAGAGTAACAATGTCCTGAAATTTGAATTGGAAAAAATAAAGAATTCACAGGAGGTGCAGGGAAACAAAATTTGTGAATTAGAAAAGGTTAAAAAATCACAGGAAAGTAGGATTTCTGAATTGGAAAAGATAAAAAATTCCCAAGAAAGTAGGATTTGTGATTTGGAAAAAGAAAATAACTCACTTAAAAAAAAAATTAGTGAAATGGAAAAAAATTCAGCAGAGCAAAATAATTCATTTAAAAACTCAATTGGACATATACAAAAAGAACTAAAAAATGTGAATGAAGAAAATAACTCATTAAAAATTAGGACTGAACAAATAGAAACGAATGATTCATTGAGAAACCAAAAATCAGTCAAACAAAACAAAACAAAACAAAAAAAAAAAAAAAAAAGAAAAAAAAAAGAAAAAAGAAAAGCTGGAGAATAACGTCAAATATTTACTGGGAAAATTTATAGACCTGAAAAATAGATCTAGGAGAGATAATCTGAGGATCATTGGACTTCCTGAAAATTATAATGAAAAAAAGAGCCTAGATTCTATTTTACAGGGAATTATCAAAGAGAACTGTCCAGAGATAATAGAAACAGAAGGGAAAATAGGCGTTGAAAGAATTCATCAAACACCTTCTGAAAAAGACCCTAAAAAAAGAACTCCATGGAACACAGTGGCTAAGCTGCAGAACTACCAAACTAAGGAAAAAATATTGCAAGCAGCTAGGAAAAAACCATTCAAATGTCAAGGTACCACAATAAGGGTCACTCAAGATCTGGATGCCTCCACATTAAAGGATCGAAGGGCCTGGAACCTGACATTCTGAAAGGCAAAAGAACAAGGAATGCAACCAAGAATAAACTACCCATATAAGTTTAGCATTTTCTCCCATGGAAGAAGATGGTCATTTAAGGAAACAGAGGAATTCCATTTGTTTCTAAGGAAAAAACCAGACTTAAACAAAAAATTTGATCTACATCCACAAGACTCAAGAGAAGCAGAAAAAGGTAAAAAGAACTCTTGAGAACTGTATCTCTGTTGTAGATATACAGAAAGTCCACATGGATAATTTGATTTTACTGATATAACATAAAAAAAAGGGAAGTAGTAAAGGGAAAGAGATTGTATCAGAAAAAGGGAAAGGAGAGATAAAAAGAGGGAAACTACATCCCAGGAAGAGACATAGAAAATCTACCAAATCTGAGGGAATTTAGAGAGGGGGAGAAACATTGTGTGAATCTTACTCTCAGAGTAGGCTCAAAGAGTAAATAATTGATATATTTGTTTTTCAGAAAATTCTCTCTCACCTCATTACAAGGAGGGAGAGGAAAAGAGAAAAGGAAAAGGGGAATAAGGGAAGGGTACAAGAAAGGGGAAGGGACTTAAAAGGAGGGGAGAGGGATACTAAAAAGGGAGAGCTGCATGTCATAAGTGGGGTCCATAAATTAAATACTGGGGAAGGGGTTCAGGGGGGACAAGGGGAAAAAAAGCATAATCAGGGGATAATATGATGGCAGGAAATACAGAATTAGTAATTTTAACTGTAAATGTGAATGGGATGAACTCTCCCATTAAACGGAGGCAGATAGCAGACTGGATCAAAAGTCAGAACCCTACAATATGCTGTTTACAGGAAACACACTTAAATGAGGGAGATACATACAGAGTAAAGGTAAAAGGTTGGAGAAGAATCTATTATGCTTCAGGTGAAACCAAAAAAGCACGAGTAGCCATCCTTATCTCAGATCAAGCAAAAGCAGAAATTGATCTAATTAAAAGAGACAAGGAAGGAAATTATATCCTGCTAAAAGGTAGCATAGACAATGAAGCCGTATCAATACAAAACATATATGCACCAAGTGGTATAGCATCCAACTTTCTAAAGGAAAAGTTAAGAGAGTTGCAAGAAGAAATAGACAACAAAACTATAATAGTGGGAGATCTCAACCTTACACTCTCAGAACTGGATAAATCAAACCACAAAAAAAAATAAGAAAGAAATTAAAGAGGTAAATAGAACATTAGAAAAACTAGGTATGATAGATCTTTGGAGAAAACTAAATGGTGACAGAAAGGAGTATACTTTCTTCTCAGTAGTTCATGGAACCTATAAAAAAATTGACCATATATTGGGATATAAAGATCTCAAAATTAAAGGCAGGAAGGCAGAAATAGTAAATGCCTTCTTCTCAGATCACAATGCAATAAAAACTACATTCAATAAAAAGTTAGGGGTAAATAGACCAAAAAATAATTGGAAATTAAATAATTTCATCTTAAAGAATGAGTGGGTGAAACAGCAAATTATAGAAACAATAATTTCACCCAAGACAATGACAACGATGAGACATCATGCCAAAATTTGTGGGGCGCAGCTAAAGCGGTAATAAGGGGAAATTTTATATCTTTAGAGGCTTATTTGAATAAAATAGAGAAAAAGGTTAATGAATTGGGCCTGCAACTTAAAAAGCTAGAAAAAGACCAAATTAAAAACCCCCAACCAAAAACTAAATTTGAAATTCTAAAATTAAAAGGAGAAATCAATAATATTGAAAGTAAAAAAAAAAATCTATTGAATTAATAAATAAAACTAAAAGTTGGTTTTATGAAAAAGCCAATAAAATAGATAGATCTTTGGTAAATATGATCAGAAAAAGGAAAGAGGAAAATCAAATTATTAGTCTTACATATGAAAAGGGGGAATCTTCCCACCAATGAAGAGGAAATTAGAGAAATAATAAGGAGTTACTTTGCCCAACTTTATGCCAATAAATTTGATAACTTAAGTGAAATGGATGACTACCTCCAAAAATATAGGTTTCAAAAAAAGAAATAGAACAAGCTATTAATCAACTCCCCAGGAAAAAATCCCCAGGACCAGATGGATTTACATGTGAATTCTACCAAACATTTAAAGAACAATTAGCCCCAATGTTATATAAACTATTTGAAAAAATAGGGGATGAAGGAGTCCTACCAAACTCCTTTTATGACACAGACATGGTACTGATACCTAAACCAGATAGCTTGAAAACTGAGAAAGAAAACTATAGACGACAATCTCCTTAATGAATATTGATGCTAAAATCTTAAATAAGATATTAGCAAAAAGACTTCAGAAAATCATCCCCAGGATAATACACTATGATCAAGTAGGATTTATACCAAGAATGCAGGGCTGGTTCAATATTAGGAAAACTATTAACATAAGTGACTATATCCATAACCAAATTAACAAAAACGACATGATCATCTCACTACATGCAGAAAAAGCATTTGATAAAATACAACATCCATTCCTACTAAAAACGCTTGAGAGTATAGGAATAAATGGACTATTCCTTAAAAGAGTCAGGAGCATATATTTAAGACCGTCAGTAAGCATAATATGTAATGGGGATAAACTGGAACCTTTCCCAGTAAGATCAGGAATGAAACAAGGTTGCCCACTATCACCATTACTATTCAATATTGTATTAGAAATGCTAGTCTCGGGAATAAGAGTTGAGAAAGAGATTAAAGAAATAAGAGTAGGTAATAAGGAAATCAAACTGTCACTCTTTGCAGATGATATGATGGTATACTTAGAGAATTAGAGAGATTCTAATAAAAAGTTATTAGCAATAACTCACAACTTTAGCAAAGTTGAAGGATACAAAATAAATCCACATAAATCCTCAGCATTTTTATATATCATCAACAAAATGCAACATCAAGAGATACAAAGAGAAATTCCATTCTAAACAAATGTCGAGAGTATAAAATATTTGGGAATCCATCTACCAAAGAAAAGTCAGGAATTATATGAGCAAAATTACAAAACACTTGCCACAAAAATAAAGTCAGATTTAAATAATTGAAAAGACATTCAGTGCTTGTGGATAGGCCGAGCGAACATAATAAAGATGACAATTCTCCCCAAACTGATCTATTTATTTAGTGCTATACCAATCAGACTCCCAAGAAACAATTTTAATGACCTAGAAAAAATAACAACAAAATTCATATGGAAGAATAAAAGGTCGAGAATTTCAAGGGAATTAAAAAAAAAAAAGTTAGAGAAGGTGGTCTAGCTGTATCTGATCTAAGCTATATTATAAAGCAGCAGTTACCAAAAGCATTTGGTATTGGCTAAGAAATAGACAATCAGTGGAACAGATTAGGTACACAGGACAAAATAGGGTACAACTATAGCAATCTAGTGTTTGACAAACCCAAAGATACTAACATTTGGGATAAGAATTCATTATTTGAAAAAAACTGTTGGGAAAACTGGAAATTAGTATGGCAGAAATTAGATATGGACCCACACTTAACACCATATACCAAGATAAGATCAAAATGGGTCCATGTTTTAGGCATAAAGAATGAGATCATATCAGTGGAATAGGTTAGGTTCACAGGGCAAGATAGTGAATAAAAATTGCAATCTAGTGTTTGACAAACCCAAAGATCCCAACTTCTGGGATAAGAATTCATTATTTGACAAAAACTGCGGGAAAAATTGGAAATTAGTATGGCAGAAACTAGGCATGGACCCACATTTAACACCACATACTAATATAAGATCAAAATGGGTCCAAGATTTAGGCATGAAGAATGAGATCATAAATAAATTAGAGGAACACAGGATAGTTTACCTCTTAGACTTGTGGAGGAGGAACGAATTTGTGACCAAAGGAGAACTAGAGATCATTATTGATCACAAAATAGAAAATTTTGATTACATCAAATTAAAAAGCTTTTGCATAAACAAACTAATGGAAACAAGATTAGAAGGGAAGTAACAAATTGGGAAAACATTTTTATAGTTAAAGGTTCTGATAAAGGCCTCATCTCCAAAATATACACAGAATTGACTCTAATTTATAAGAAATCAAGCCATTCTCCAATTGATAAATGGTCAAAGAATATGAACAGACAATTTTCAGATGATGAAATTAAAACTATTACCACTCATATGAAAGAGTGTTCCAAATCACTAGTGATCAGAGAAATGCAAATTAAGACAACTCTGAGATACCACTATACACCTGTCAGATTGGCTAAGATGACAGGAACAAATAATGATGAATGATGATGAATGGGAAAACTGGAACACTGATGCATTGTTGGTGGAGTTGTGAAAGAATCCAACCATTCTGGAGAGCAATCTGGAATTATGCCCAAAAAGTTATCAAACTGTTCATACCCTTTGATCCAGTAGTGCTACTACTGGGCTTATATCCCAAACAAATACTAAAGATGAGAAAGGGACCTGTATGTGCCAAAATGTTTGTGGCAGCTCTTTTTGTAGAAACTAGAAACTGGCTAGAAACTGGAAAATGAATGGATTCACATCAATTGGAGAATGGTTGGGTAAATTATGGTATATGAATGTTATGGAATATTACTGCTCTGTAAGAAATGACCAGCAGGATGAATACAGAGAGGTTTGGAGAGACTTACATGAACTGATGCTGAGTGAAATGAGCAGAACCAGAAGATCACTATACACTTCAACAACAATATTGTATGAGGATGTATTCTGATGGAAGTGGATATCTTAAACATAGAGAAGAGCTAATCCAATTCTAATTGATCAATGATGGACAGAATCAGCTACACCCAGAAAAGGAACACTGGGAAATGAGTGTAAACTATTAGCATTTTTTGTTTTTCTCCCCAGATTATTTTACCTTCCAAATATAATTCTTACTTTGCAACAACAACAACAAAATTCAGTTCTGCACATATATATTGTACCTAGGATATACTATAAGATATTTAATATGTTTGGGAATGCCTGCCATCTAGGGGAGGTGGTGGAGGGAAGGAGGGGAAAAATTCGGAACAGAAGGAAGTACAAGGGATAATGTTGTAAAAAAATTACCTATGCATATGTACTATCAAAAAAAATGTTATAATTATAAAATTAATGTTAAAAAAAGAATACAGTTAGGTTCTGAAGCTATGGAGAGATATTTTCATATAATAGGTATGATTTATTGATATAATTAATCTAAACTTTTCTCTTAAGTGATATTAGTTATCTGTTACGCTATATCATTTTATGTTGTTATGTTATATTGTATAAATGAAATAATAAACATTAAAAAAAAGAATGAGATCATAAATAGATTAGAGGAACAGAGGATAGTCTACCTCTAAGACCTGTGAAGGAGGAAGGAATTTATGTCCAGAGGAGAACTAGAGGTCATTATTGATCACAAAACAGAAGATTTTGATTACATCAAATTAAAAGGTTTTGTACAAACAAAGCTAATGCAAATAAGATTAGAAGAGAAGTAACAAATTGGGAAAATATTTTCACAGTTAAAGGTTCTGATAAAGGCCTCATTTCCAAATTATAGAGAGAACTGACCCTAATTTATAAGAAATCAAGCCATTCTCCAATTGATAAATGGTCAAAGGATATGAACAATTTTCAGATGATGAAACTGAAACTATATCCACTCATATGAAAGAATGTTCCAAATCACTAGTGATCAGAGAAATGCAAATTAAGACAACTCTGAGATACCACTACACACCTGTCAGATTAGCTAAGATGACAGGAACAAATAATGATGAATGTTAGAGGGGATGTGGAAAAACTGGGATACTGATGCATTGCTGGTGGAATTGTGAAAGAATCCAACCATTCTGGAGAACAATCTGGAATTATTCCCAAAAAGTTATCAGACTGTCCATGCCCTTTGATGCAGCAGTGCTACTATGGGGCTTATATCCCAAACAAATACTAAAGATAAGAAAGGGACCTGTATGTGCCAAAATGTTTGTGGTAGCTCTTTTTGTAGTGGCTAGAAACTGGAAAATGAATGGATTCCCATCAATTAGAGAATGGTTGGGTAAATTATGGTATATGAATGTTATGGAATATTACTGCTCTGTAAGAAATGACCAGCAGGATGAATACAGAAAGGTTTGGAGAGACTTACATGAACTGATGCTGAGTGAAATGAGCAGAACCAGAAGATCACTATACACTTCAACAACAATACTGTATGAAGATATATTCTGATGGAAGTGGATGTCTTCAACATAAAGAAGATCTAATTCACTTCCAGTTGATCAATGATAGACAGAAACAACCAGAGAAGGAATACTGGGAATTGAATGTAAACTATTAATAGTACTGTCTTTCTACCCAGGTTACTTATACCTTCGGAATCCAATTCTTAACATGCAACAAGAAAATTGGATTTACACACATATATTGTATCTAGGTTATACTGTAACACATTTAATATGTATGGGATTGCCTGTCATTTAGGGGAGGGAGCAGAGGGAGGGAGGGGAAAATTTGGAAAAATGAATACAAGGGATAATATTATTTTTTAAAAATTACTCATGCATATGTACTGTCAAAAAAATTTATAATTATAAAATTAATTTTAAAAAAATTTCCACCTGTGAGTCCTTTTCTCCAAGAAATTTTTATGTAACCCCTGGTATATAGATATATAAAAATGGATACAAAAATGAAATATTTGCTGCTAATCATAATTTCACAATCCCCACATTCAGTTATAAAACCTCCATGTGGGGTCATGAACCACAGTTTACAAAGCTGGGCTCAAAGAAAGTTGGGTTTTTGTTTTTTGTTTTTCTGAGGCTTGTTAATTGGTTTAATTGACTTGGGGTTAAGGGGGTTATGTGACTTGCCCAGGGTCAGAAGCCAGGAAGTGTTAAGTGTCTGAGGCCAAATTTGAACTCAGGTCCTCCTGACTTCAGGGCTGGTGCTCTATCCACTGGGCCACCTACCTGCCCCAAAAGTTGTTTTTCTAATGAGTTTTTCTTTTGTTTTCTGAGGGTCCAACTTTAACTCTTCTCTTCCCCTAAGTCACTACCTCTAGCCATACTATCACTTCAAGAATTCCTGCTCCCTGTGGTCCCTCTTGTGGCTGCAAACTTCAATTCACCTCTCTGTCCTGAGACCAAAATCAGGGACTCTGCTCTCCTGTAAGTGTCCACAGCTAGCAGTGTCCTTGATACTGCCCTCATCTGGCATGTGTTTCTTCGTCCTTGTCCAAAGCTGTCTGACACTCCTTTTCTTTCCTCCCTCTACTGTGAAGTGAAAGTTCCTAAAGTCAAGAATGCTGTCTAATCCAACTGCTCCCAGGGTTGGTTGGTTGGTTGTTGTTATAGTGGAATCTTCCTAGAGATGTTTTCTCTTTGATCAGCAAAACCTTTACCCCAGGAGTTCAGGTTTTTCTTGAGAATCTCAAGTTATCTCAAGAGGAAAATTGCTTTAGCCTGACTTTTAATTATTTCTGATACTCAAAGTTCATTTTGAGGCAATATTTCATCTTGTTTGTGGGAGAATTTTGGAGAGTCCAGTATTTCATGTCCTATTTTGCCATTTTTCCAGAATTCTCTCAGAAAAAGAATTTGAAATTATGTTTCCTGACTCAAATAAAACAAAAATCTTTACACAAAACATTTATTACACAGATGTATCAGATGATTGGGCTTCAGGGCATGCAAAAATGGGAAGTAATTTGGCCTACTGGGAAAAATAAAAACTTTTAAAAGGTTTTGTCTTTTTAACAGTGTCAAGGCAGTACAGTAGGAAGAACAGTGACTATGGAATTAGAGGAGTTGTATTCAGAATTTGCCTCTGATACCACCTCTATGATATTTGGAAAGTCACTTAATTTGTCTGGACTTCAGTTTCCTGATCTATAAAGATATCAGACTGGCTGGTCTGACTTCCCTTTCAGTTTTATACTTATCCTCTTAAGACTTTATCATCACATTCTCAGAACATACATCCCCATTAGATACTATCATTTACATTTTACATTTATATTTAAAATTCATATTTAAAATAAATATTTTAAGTTATACTAAACATCAAAATTGATATTTCTTTAGACTCTTCTCTCACTTGTAAAGTTAAAAACTCACATTTACTAACTATAGAAAAGAAAAGAATACTACATAGAAACAATCATTATTAAGCCAGTTATATCAACAGCACACAGTACCATGTTGTCTTGGTCAACAATGTTTTGAATAAAAAGAAAAACCATTTATTTCACAAACACATACAAAGAGTGAGTTCTTACCTGTAGGAATTTTTTCACATCAGCAATAATGTCTCTGAAAACAAATTCATCTTTCTGAACCTCAAACCATCCGAGCTTGGTAATTTTAGCGATGACTTGAACAAGAGCTTGAATGACAAAGGGAGCCAGTTTGGGCTGAGATGCTATATAATTCAGAATATAATTCCCTGTAAAGGAAATGTTCTTTATTATTATTAGGATTTTTAATCACCATATAGTTCAGCAATCATGTTACTATTAAAACTGAGGATCTTATGCCAAGTTTTTCTAATGAAAAATTAATTTTTTTTCAGGCTTTACATTTCCAACCATCTTTTACCTCAGTGGATAGACATAAGGAAAGGTAACATAACTTTCCTAAATATTAAGCAAAATTTATTTTATTTATTATTTAAATTTTGATTTTATACCCTAAAAATTGTTTTACTTAATTCAGGGGGTTTAAAATGATGAGAAGAATGAATGTAGCCAGTGCATCATTTGGAATGATTCAAGAAGAGAAATGTAGAAATATAAGAAGTTATGGTTAGATAAGAGCAATGGTATAGTTCCTAATTAGGGAAGTGGAAAACTTATGCGAAATGTAAGATCTGGTATGCTGAACACCTCTGTGTGAACTTAGTTGGAATAAAAAAGAAACAAGTCATGGGACTTAAGGAAATAGAGGAATTGGAATATTAGGTAATTTGAGGGAACTTCTGTGAAGATACCAAAGTATCACAGTACTTTAAAAAACATTTTTACTAACTATAACTATATAAAGGAACTTATTATATACAGAGATACCTCTATTGTAAAAGGCAGGAAAGGAAATAATCCCCAATTGATAAATGATCAAAGGAGATGAACAATTTTCAGCTGAAAATTCAAATGAATTTCTAGTCATATGAAAAAAAATTCTAAATCATTATTGATTAGAAAAATGCAAAATAAGCCATCTCTGAGGTACCACATCACACCTCTCAAATTGGAAAAGATGAAAAATGTTGGAGGGAATATAGGAAAACTGGAAGACTAATACCCTATTGGTGGAGTTCTGAACTGATCCAACCATTATGGAGAGCAATTTGGAACTATGCCCAATGGGCTACTAAACTGTGCATACCCTTTGATCTAGCAGTATTTCTACTGGGTCTGTATCTCAAAGAGATCATAAAAAAGAGAAAACGACCCATATGTGCAAAAATGTTTGTAGCAACCCTTGTGACAGTGATAAGAAATGGAAATTGAGTAGATACCCATCAATTAGGTAATAACTGAATAAATTATGGTATATGAATGTGATGAATATAGTATTATTGTTCATAAGAAATGATAAGCAGTTTGATCTCAGAAAAACCTGGGAAGATTTACACAAACTGATGCTGAATGAAATGAGTAGAACCAAGAGAACACTGTATACAGCAACAAGATTATGTGATGATTAACTGTGATGGACTTAGCTCTTTTTAATGATGAGGTGATTCAAAGCAATTCCAATAGACATGTGATAGAAAAGGCCATCCACATTTAGAGAGAGAATTATGGAGATTGAATGTGGCCTTCTTTTTAATTGTTTTTTGTTTACTTTTTTTCTTTCTCTTATTTTTCCCTTTTAATCTGATTTTTCTTATGCAGCATGATGAATGTGGAAACATGTTTACAAGATTTGTACACATTGAAGCTATATTGGATTGCTTACTGTCTAGGGGAAGGTAAAGGGAAAGAGGAAGGAAGAAAAATTTGGAGCACAATACTTTGCAAAGGTAAATGTTGAATCTTTGCATGTATTTGGGAAAATAAAAAGCTATTACTAAAAGAAAAAAGAAATAGTAAACTAGGTACCAAATACCTTCAGAATGGAGGGATTTTGAGATCCCATCTCATAACCATCAGATTAAAGTTTACAAAAAAAAAAAAGAAAGGAAGGAAGGAAGGAAGGAAGGAAGGAAGGAAGGAAGGAAGGAAGGAAGGAAGGAAGGAAGGAAGGAAGGAAGGAAGGAAGGAAGGAAGGAAGGAAGGAAGGAAGGAAGGAAGGAAGGAAGGAAAAGAAAGGAAGGAAGGAAGGAAGGAAGGAAGGAAGGAAGGAAGGAAGGAAGGAAGGAAGGAAGGAAGGAAGGAAGGAAGGAAGGAAGGAAGGAAGGAAGGAAGGAAGGAAGGAAGGAAGAAAGAAAGAAAGAAAGAAAGAAAGAAAGAAAGAAAGAAAGAAAGAAAGAAAGAAAGAAAGAAAGAAAGAAAGAAAGAAAGAAAGAAAATGACAAAGGCTGGAGACTCCTAATTTAGCAGTTTCAATAGGTATCCCACATCCTATAATGGTAACTTTGGAGATTACAATTTCAATTGAATTATAAGATCTAAAGCCAAATAACAGAGTTTAGGACATAGTGAGAGAAGAAGTGAAAACAATTAGCATAGATAATTTTCTCAAGGGGTTTAGCAAAAAAGAGGAGGTGAGATATAGGGCAACTAACTATTAGAAATGATAGGATCAAATAAAAATTTGTTCAGGGTAAAGAGATACAGACATGCTGGTAAGCAGCAAGGAAAGAGCTAGTAGCAGGAAAGAAACTGAAAACATGAAAAAGTGAGGATTGTAGGGAGAATCTGCTGGAGAATGAGGAGGAAATGAGACAAGAATCAGCAAACAAACATTTATTAGGCATTGGAGACAAGCAAAAAAAATACCTGGAGTTAAACAATGATGAAGTATCTTGTTCATGGTACAGCAAAGAACAATGTCACTAGATCAAAGAATACATACAAGGAATATGAGGTAAAACCGAAAAGATATGAATGTGTATGTGTGGGTGGTTTAGGGTGGAAGAAGGGACCAGGTTATAAAGAGCATTGAACAATAAACAGAAGATTTGTATTTGATCCTAGAGGCTGTAGGGAGACACTGGAGTTTGTTTTATGTTTTTGAGTAGGAGGGTGACAATCATAACTGAGCTTTAGAAAAATCATTTTAATGGCTGAATGGATTGACACTTTCTTGGATTACAATGGAGAAAGAATTGAGGCTGACAGAAGCATAAGTAGGCTATTGCAGTAGTCCAGGAATGAGGTAGTAAGGTCCTACACCAGAGTGGGAGCCGTGTAAGAGGAAAGAAGACAGGATTATTTGACAGATACTACAAGGGTGAAACTGACAAATGTTGACAACAAATTGAAAATAGGGGTGAAAAAATGAAGAGTAAAGGATGATACAAGTTAGAAGCTTAAAGAACTGGGAGGATGATGTTGCTCTTGATAACTAGAAAGTTAGGAGAGGGGAAGGATTTAGGGGGAAAGATAATAAGCTCTATTTTGGACATATTGAGTTTAAGGTGTCTATTGGACATCCAGTTCCAGATGTTTGAAAAGCAGTTGGAGATGTGAGATTGGAGGTCAGAAGAGAGATTAGGATAAGACAGATAGATTTAACAATCATCAATATATAGTAGTTACATTCATGGGAGCTGATAAGCTCACCAAAAGAAATACAATAGAAGAAGAAGAAAGGAAGTACCAGGAAAAAACCTCTAACCTATGTATACAGGACATGATCTAGCTGAGGATCTGGTAAATGAGACTGAGGACCAGCATGATAAATAAGAGAATCAAGAGAGAGAGTGATATTCCAAAATCCTAGAGAGAAGAAAGTGTCAACAATCTCAAAGCCTACAAAGAGATCGAGGGGAATGAAAATTGGGGGGAAAACATACTGGATTTGGCAAATAAGAGATCATTGATAACCCTGGAGAGATCAGTGTTAGTAAAATGATGACAGAAGCCAGACTATAAGAAGATATTAAGAGAACAGAGAGTAGAAATACTTACTATAGATGGCTTTTTCAAGTTTAGCCACAAAGGGCAGAAAAGATATAGGGCAACAATTAGTGGGGATAGAATGATTAAGTAAGGTGTTTTTTGAGGATGGGAAAGAAATTGGCATTTTTAAAGAATAAGAAAGAAAGCATCAGAGAATGAAGGTAAGTGACAGCAAGAATGAGAGAAGAGACAATATACTACAAATAGGAGGAGTTAAGATCATCATGGAGGAGTGAGCTTAAGTAAGGAATAAGGTCATTTCTTTATGAGACAAGGGTGAGGAAAGATGTGATAAATAGTGACAGAAGGCATATGATCAATATGAAATGAGGAAGAAGGGGGGAGTCCATGGAAAATGGCCTCAACTTTTTTGGTAACATCTGAAGCAAGGCTCTCAGCTAAGAGGATGTTGGTAAGCAGAACGATAGAAGTTTTGAAGAGGGAAGAAAACAGTATGAAACTATTGTGGTCATATTGTTGGAGCTCAATATAAATACATGCTGAATAATGAAATGGGGTCCAGCAACAAATGTTTTTCAAACCCTAACAAGTATATTAATGGAATACAAAACAAAAAGGAACAATTCAACTTGAATCTGGTCCAGGTGCCCAAATATTTGGAAAAATAGTAGACATAAGGTAAGCATAATATTTAAGTTAACCCTATTTAACGTAAGCATACATAACTTTTCCTCCCTTCCCCTAAAAAAATCAGTTGCTAAATTCTGCATATTTATTCTTTACCTTTTCTCCACAACTTAGCTGCCATGTTTGCTTCTACATTATTCCCTTTCCTTGATTGGACAGTCCAGCCTGACTGGATTAATGCTATTTTCCCAAGGTATTACCTATTTCTGTACATTTGTAGAAGTTCTCTTTGTTCCCATGTGTGGAATATATATTCCTTATCACTATTTTTCATCTGTCTACCATCTATTTCTCCTTTACATTTTAAAATTATTTCTATCACTAGAGTCCCACACATAGTAGATAGTTAATAAATACATATTAATTAACTCATTTAAGGCTCACTTAGGTATCACTTCCTCCATGGTTTCCTTGATCTTCCAGCTAAAATTCCTACTCAAATTTTCCAACAATACTTTTGTTTGCATTGTTCCTTTACCTTCATCACTTTCTACTATGTGTAATATTAATTTTTTTCTAGTAGGATGTAAGCTCATTAAAAGGCAGAGACATCATTTTTAATCTTTATTTCTCTACTACTTTGCCATAGGAAGCAATCAATAAATGTTTTGTTGAACTGTATTGACTCTAAAACCAGTGCTTTTTCTATATCACAATGTTGCTCAGATTGGGAATGAAATAATACATATAAATACTTTGTAACTATAAAGCTTATTATTTTATTATTTTACTTTATTATTATTTTAACTTAGGACCTCTTTTTGAAAGTCATCTTAACATTTTTTTTAAAATCAAATTCATTCTCTCTCCTTCTTTCCCTCCCTTCCTCCTCTTCCTCCCCTTCCTTTCCTTCTCTTCCTTCTCTCTCTGTCCCCATGCATATAAATACATATACAGACACATACATGCACATGTATACATCATAACAAAGCATGCAAACAGTTAAAAGTCAAATACCAATAAATCATCATTGACAATGTACTGGGTATCCCATACTGTGTTAAGTAATGTAGCGGTGACAAAGGAAACTATGACAAACTCTGCAAGAGCTTGCAACTATTTGGGGAAACAAAACTAATAAACACAAAAAATAAAACAATACAAAATAAAGCTGCAAATGATGTAGAAGTGAGTTCAAAAGAAAAATCACTTGGGCGTCAGTTAAGGAAGCATTTGGAGAAAAGGAAAAATTTGAGGTAAGCCTTGAAGGATATGTAACTGTGAATTTTATTATTTCATTCACATCATAATGCTACTTCCTAATTATATCTATTCAGATTCCACATCAAGCTGTGGAGAGACCCAGTCTGTTTATAGTAGGAAGGCCAGCATAGTTAAGTTGGCAAAGTTCATCACTAGAGTTCAATGAAATTTTAGGCTGGAATAGAACTCTCAAAGACCACCTACTAAGCTGAGAGGCTTTACAATTTGAATAGGTCAAAAAAGGAACCATATCAACAAAATCCTAGAACTTCAAGTAGATAATTGGTGCAATTTTTTAAAAGCTTTTTATTTTCAAGATATATTACTTTAAAACATGAGTATTTCCATACTTCTATAATTTCCATAATTATCTTGCAGCACAAGACAAATCAGATCAAAAAGGAAAAAATGAGAAAGAAAACAAAATGCAAGAAAATAACAAAAAAGTTAAAATACTATGTTGTGATCCACAACACAGTGAATGATCCACACTCAGTTCCCACAGTTCTCTTTCTGGCTGCAGATGGCTCTCTCCATCACAAGACCACTGGAACTGTCCTGAATCATTTCACTGTTGAAAAGAACCATGTCCATCAGAATTGATCATTGTATAATATTGCTGTATATGTTTTCTTGGTTCTACTCACTTCAATAAGTATCAGCTCATGTAAGTCTCTCCAGACCTTTCTGAAATCATCCTGCTGATTATTTCTTATAGAAATAATATTACTTTAACATATTTAACATGTATTAGTCTACCTGCCATCTGGGGGAGAGGATGGGGGGAAGGAGAGGAAAAGTTGGAACAGAAGGTTTTGCAGGGGTAAATGTGGAAAAATTACCCATGCATATATCTTGTAAATAAAAAGCTATAATAAATAATAATAATAATATTGTATAACAGTCATATAGAATAACTTATTCAATCCTTCTTCAGACTGATGAGCAGCCACTCAGTTTCCAGTTCCTTGCCACTACAAAAAAGGGCTGCAACAAACATTTTTGCACATATGAATGCTTTTCCCTTTTTTATAATCTAGGCCCAGTAGAGACATTGCTGGAATTGAGGCAATTATTATTGAGAAAAGAACTAGTGAAATTTTATACTCCTCTCCCCCTAAAAATTGTGCTTTGTAAATGTGCTTTCCTAGATGAGGGGAAAAAAAATTATATATATATATATATATATATAAATATATATATATATATATAAATATGTGTGTGTGTGTGTGTATATATATATATGTATATATATACACACACACACACATACATACATATATATTCACATATATATATACACACACATATATCTTTAATTTTTAATTATATGAGAATATTATCATTTAACAAAATGCTTTCAAACTCCAACCTACTCTCAACTCTTAAAAGTAGTCATATGTGTACTACCTAATTTATGGATTTTTCACAGACAACTTTTGTTTTGTTTTTTTTTCTTTCCACTTGGCTTTATGTCATTAAGCAAAAGATAAATTAATTTCAATAGTCATCTATGTAAAATATGTGTGGAATAATCCTGAAGTAGTTTATCACCCAACTCATATCAAATAAGCAAAGAGAGTTAAAGATAGATGACACTGTTAGAAGAACTGGGGGAACACAGGGAGGCTAATCTACAGATGGTGGAGGTATGGACTGGCTTTACTATTTTAGAAAAAAGTTTGGAAGTAGGCAAGAAAAATCATTAAACTGTTGTCACCCTTTAGCCCAGAGACTATGTAATAACATTCCTAAGGAAAGAATTTAATAGGCAAAATATTAGTGCAACATTAAGTGTAGTAAAAAAGAGGTGGAAATAAAAAGAGTACCCAATGACTAAGGAATAGCTACACAAATTAAAGCAATGAAATGAGTATTACTGCAACAAAGGAAATAACAAATTGAAGAATTCAAAGGAAAATGAGAAAACTGACATGAGATGATAGAGAATGATGACAATAAAACCAAAAGATCAATATATATGACTACAATGTAAATAAAGTCAAAAGTAAGAAACAACAAATTGAAGTTAAATATAATGAACAATGGAATCAGACTATCAAATTAAAACACACATCCAGTTTGTTAACAGTTAGCAAATGGGGGGCAGCTAGGTGGCGCAGTGGATAGAGCACCAGGACTCAGGTCCTCCTGAATTCAAATGTGGTCTCAGACACTTAACACTTTCTAGCTGTGTGACCCTGGGCAAGTCACTTAACCTCAGCCTGGGGGGGGGGGGGGGGGAACAGTTAGCAAATGACAAAAGTGGAAAGTGGCATTTACTATGAGTTACAATCATGTTATTACACAGGTCTGCTTAAGTATTATTAAAATCAATATTTTGTAGGTGGGATTTGCTGAGGTATCTGTTAGCAAGTTTCTATAGGGTCAAAATATTTTTTAAAAAACTAAAAATAATGTGATCTATTAATTTCATTTAACCACATATTCAGTACAGGCTACTATATGTGCCAGATATTGAGAATATAAAAACAAAAATGAAAACAGTCTAGTTCTCAAAGAGGTTAATTTTACTGGTGTGGAACAACATATGCACAGATATGCAAAGACAAAATATAAACAAAACCAATACAAAGTAATGGGGAGGGATGGAGACATTAACAATTGGTCTAGATCAGGAAAATCCTCTTATAAGAGGTGGTTCTTGAAACATAAAGAAAGCTAAGAATTTCAGGAGGTGAGGAGAGAATGCTCTTCCTTTACCAGAATGAGAAATAGTATGGACAAAGGATGTAATATTTTACACAGACAGTAGCAAGTAGATCAATTTACCCATAATCTAGAATGCACTAGGAGAAGTAATATGAAATCAGCTTAGAAAGATATCTGGGCTCAGATTGTGAAAAGCTTTAAATGACAAATATGAATTTGTATTTTCTCCTGAAGGCAACAGAGAGCCAAGAAACTTCTTAAGCCAGAGAAGCATGGTGATGCCTGTGATTTAGAAGTATCAATTTGGCAGCTCTGTAAAAGCTGGAAAGGGAGGACCTGGAACAGGGAGACCAATTAGAAAACTATTACAGAAGTTTACTATAGGAGAGATGGTGAGAGCCTGAAGTAGAATGGTGGCTATATGAAAAGAGATAAAAGGACCAATATTAACTATTTTAGGGAGGAAGAATCAACAAGACTGAACATAGGAGTGATGGAAAATAAAAAGTAGATGATAACTTTGAGGTTGTGAACTTTGTGACTAAAAGAATGATGAAATTCTGGACATTAGGAAAATTAGAGATGTGAATTTTGGGGGAAAGATAAATAATTTTTAGATGTAGAGAATTTAATCTGACTATGGGAAATCAAGGTGGATATTACTTTTTTAGAAAAGCAAAAAATTTTGGAAAGGTGAATCTTCTGTGCAATACATTAACTACTGTATTCCAAAGACACTAATGTTCACCTCCATCAGGAAAAATAATCCATTCTAGATGCCTCTTTATAAGTCAAGAACTAAAAGTTTTTGAGACCGTGTCTGGAAGCTATAACTCATGTGACGCATAACTCACTTTTGACATTAGTAAAACATTTAGAGGAAAACTGCCTTTTAAAATGCAATTTTGTAAAAAGTGCTATAAGGTACTTACGGATATCTATTCTTTGTTCAATAGGTAGAGGCATCACTCTACTGACAAGTTTTGAAAGGCATGTTGCTGCAAGTAGCTGAGAATAGGATGACTGCAAAAAAAGAGGTTTTTTTACATTTTAATTAAATGTCACTAGAGCAAATGAAAGAAGAAAGAACAGGTCAAATTCTTTGTATTCCAAATTCTAATGCTTTGGAATGCTATTTTTTTTCTTTTCCTATTTACTTTGGTTGTTAAAATATTTTAATGATGGCAAAAAGCATGCTATGATCATCAAATTTCTGAGAGAGAAAATTAGTAAGATTTTCCACCTCAAATAACTACAAGAAATCACAGAAATGAACTATTGATTAAAAAAAATTAAGAGAGCTAAAAATATGAGGATACAGTCAAAGAAAGGAACAGTCATTTATTCTCTCTGATTCAGTTTCCTCATCAGGTTTCTTGTGAAGAACAAATGAGACTTTTTTTTTTTTTTACTAATAAAAAAGTTTATTTTGAACACCATTAAAATATTTCCTATTAAACAAAAAATGTTTCTATTTTATGGATTTCTTCAGAATTCTCTGTTTTGACATTATTCGGACTAAAGATATATTTTCAAATGATTTCCAATTTAGATAAAACTTCACAAATCAAAAAGTTATACTTTGTCCTATGTATTCTCATAAATTTCAAGTAGATGGCTAACTTAATTACTCAGCTTTTGGTATATTTTTAAAACTTAAGAAAATAAAATTAATAAACCTATACTGCTATTTTTATCCTGCTCAACCCTATATTTCCCTCATCCTCAGCTTTTATGGTGATCTACCTGCTGCACTTGACACTGCTGACCATCATTTCCTCCTGGATACTCTCTCCTCTCTGGGTTTTCATGCCACAATTTTCTCTTGGGTATTCTCCTATTTATATAACCACTCCTGGTTCATCTCCTTTGCTGAATCTTCTTTTATATCACTCTTTCTAATTGTGAGTGTTCTCCTAGGCTAAATACTTTCCTCTTTCAATATACTATTTACTGGTGACTTTTTCATCTCCCATGGATTACATTATAATCTCTATGTTCATGATTCCCAGACTTCCTGAGCTTCATTCCCACATCACCAATTGCCTATTGGACATTTTAAATAAGATATTCCAGAGACATCTACATTCATCTGTCTAAAACTGAACTCATTATCTTTGATCTCTTAAAGCAGTCCTCTTCCACACTTTCTTTTTTTCTGCAGAAAACGCCATCCAAATTCTAAACTTTGGAGTTATCCTGACCCTGAAGATCCTGTCTGCTGACAAAACTTTTATTTCTATCTTTACAACTAACTGCTTCTCCTCTCTAGTCATCTCAGTTCAGGCCCTCATCACCTCTCACCAAAATTACTCTATCAGAGTACTCTTCCTCAAATCTATCCCTACTCTATTTCATCTTACTCAAAGTGATTTTTCCTTAAGTGTACATCTAGCTAAATTTATTTACATAGTCTAAGGGTAATATTCTAATTCTGTTGACCAATTGGATGCATATTGTAATATCTCACTCTTTTTCTTCTTAATCTCATTCTTTTTATGTCTGATTACATTGTTTGGCCTTCAATCATATTCGGTTAATATAATAGTCACACAACTGTGGCCATAAAAGACTGGAGAAGTCAGGTAAGATAGGCTGTTTGTACTCTGGAACAGCAGCATTCCTGGGTACAGAACCCCAGCAGATCTGATATTTATTATCTTTTAAAACAAATTAATCTTGAATATGTCTGACTCAGAACTCTTTCCTCAAATATGAGTCTTATTTATTAGTGTTTTTGCTTTATTTTCTTAACTATTCTTTAACATTTTAAAGATGGATTTCTCTTCTAGAAAAAAATTTCTTGGTTGTCATTTAACCTTTTTAATAAAAGGAAGGCATCATAATTATTCTAGCTCTATGATGTAATGACCCTAAGTGTCTGAACTCACCCTCATTTTTACTTTTCCCTTAGATTTTTCTGGATCCTTCCTTTCTCATTCTAAAATTCTAGTTACAAATCAAGTACCATATAGATTGTCTATCATTTTATATTATTTATACTTTGTATCCATTGCCACTGATATTAAAATCAGTTCAATTATATATAACAAATATACTTACTGTTCCTTGTTCTAATAAAAGCTGACACTTGCTGAGACAATCTGGACTGTCAATAAGTTCCAGCAGCACTTTCTCAGCTTGTATGCGCTGTGAAAGATCAGTCCCTATGTAGAGGTGATTACATAATACTTCCAATTCATTCAAACTCTGAAGAAAAAAAAGAAAAATTTCAATTTAAATGCTTATTTGTAATGTTCACTAAATTGCTAATAAAATAATAAGAATGTAGTTATGACAAACAAGTAGTGGGAAAATCAAAATACTTCAAATTTATATCACCTTTCAAAATTTCAGCATTTTGATTTGACCTGTTATAAAGGAATAAATATCACCATTATCATCACAATTATACTGGGATACTGAACTTAATAAAAGAGACTAGTTAGGATCATAGATTTGGAGCTGGGACTTCAGAGGTCATCTTGTCCAACTTATCAAGTTACAGATGAAAAAACTGACATTTATTTTGTTTATAAAATATATTCTTATCTGAAGTAAGAGGGCACATGGATAATTTAAAATAAGAATAAAAGGGAGGCCATGAATTCCCTGTGCATGAATTAAAAGAGATATCATAATATGTCTAACCCCCATTTTTTCAGAGAGCTCAAAGAGGGGCAGTAGTTTATCTAACATCATATAGCTATTGTCAGGTCATCAGGTTTAGAACTAGAACTTAAGTCTTTTTAGTAACTCAATGCTTTTTCCACCAGACTACAAAATATTCTCAATCAAAAACAGGTAAAGTTATTTATAAATTTTCCTAAACCTCTAAATGAAAAAAAGTTTTTTTTTTTTTTTTAAACAATATGAAAGGAGACTCTACAGTACTGAAAAGAGTCCTGATTGTACTTCCCTAAGAACTCAAATAATAAAATTATTTGCAAAGGGACACAGATTTTAACATCTGTAAGTGAATATACAAAGGATCAAGATATAATTCTGGCAAGAGAAAGGGCATACTAGACATTTTTAATTTATTTCCTCAACAGTATTGTTTAAGTGAGCCTCCAAATAATTCAACTCTATACTAAGCTCTCCTCAGTGTCTATTATATTTACTCTTAAAACTATGCAAAGCAATGTACTAGTTTTGAGTTGACAAGCAAAGGATATTTTTGTGATTTTACTGAACAAAATGGAGCTTACTCCACTAACCTCCTCTGAAGCCTCAGTGTGGAACTGATGAAGTAAGTCCTGAGCTTTAGAAAGCTGTAGATGATGAGCACAAGCACAGGCAGATTCTGCCAAAGTGGCTTCAAATAAGAGAAGGGTGATCACAATATATTATTTAACTTAGCTAAATTTAGAAAGGTGGAATATTAGCTGGAAGCTGATATCAGTCATTTCAGCCATAGAAACCTATAAAGACCATTTACTAAAGCATAGAGGTTGTGAAAAAATTACATTTTTTCCAACCACATTTAAATCACTAAAGGAATATAGAGAAAAAAGGGAAAATATTTTAACTTGCTTCTTTCAAGAATCAAGAAGAAATTTGATATTCTCTCATTGGAGTACTAACAATATGACACATGTTTGGCATACTGAATGAAGCTGCTTAGAGAAAAAAACTGGCTTTGACAGTGGGGTATATACACATAAATAGATACATACATACATATGTGTGCATGTGTATATATACACACGTAGGCTAATCAATTGCTTTCTTCTCATAATAAACCTCAGAAAGTAATTTTTCTTATTTAATGTTTTGGTGGTGGCTTGAAATGCATAAGTAGTATTAAAGGAATCATTCATTTTTTACCAAATTAATACGGCAGCTCCCCCTCCCCAATGGTTCAAGACCATTTGGATAGGATAAAATATGACTGGAAGAATATTTTAAACAGACAGTAAGAAGTAGACATAGGACCCCAAAACTCCAATAACTTCATAAGAAAAAGTTATCCAACCATATCAGTTAATATGTTGACTTTTTTCTTTACTTCACTGATAAAATTTGAATTATTTGATTCTGTATTGATAGGACAAAATTGGTTCACAAACCTTGAGGCCATAAAATTACATTTTTCCAACCAAATTTAAATCACTAAAAGAATAAAGAGAAAACAAAAGGGAATTATATTCTCTCATTGGAGTACTAACAATTTGACACATACAAACTAACTTTGACAGAGAGGTATATAAGAGAATAAAACAAATGAAAACCACCAAAGACTAAAAAAGATTTAGAAAAACATTACTAAAAATCCATCTGTATAACTAATAGGTACAGGGTAGAAGAAAAAAATTAGCCCTGTGATCCCAGATTCCATTATCATTTATACACGGATAACAAACAAATCTATTTGTCCATTCCTAGCTTATGCGTTTCAGTTCTGTGCCCATCATGTCTATAATCCAGATTGAATTTGATATCCTCCCAGCATGTAAATCATAAAAGAACACTGGCTCTGGAATCAGAGAATTTGGCAGAAATTTACCTCTTAAGCTTATTACCTGTGCAACCATGGGCAAGTCACTTGTCATCCTTAGGTCTTAATTTCCCTTTTCAGTAACTTGGGTTAAATCAAATGAACTAAGATTCTAAAGTTAATTCTAAAGCTAACCATTATTGAAATTGAATTTGGTTAAGCTGATGATAGTCACCTTCACTCCATCCTTCAATAAGTCTTTTTTTATTAAAGGGTCATTCCTAATGTCAAATAACCCTCTGCACTTTGCTTGCCGGTGAAAATTCATGTGAAATTAAGGACAATCTTGGAAAAAATATAAAGGAGCAGAAATAGCATCACACAAGCTTAAGGAAGCATAAGAGAAGGTAGATTATCCTTCAGGTCTCAGGAACAGGAGGGCAAGTCTTCTCACCCAAACCAGGTGGCCACCTCATCTGTCCCTTTTTTCTACCATTCCAACAACTAGGTAGTTTTCATTCATTTACTCCAACTTCCTCCTGATTCATTTCCTTAGCCACAACAATAGCACAGTACAAGGCACAATCAGGGGCTTTAAGAATCCACATAAAGTGTGAACTTTTTAAAATGTCTAAAATGAAAAACTTCTATATCATCACTATGATGTTACCTCAGGAAAAATAACTTTTTCCAGAATACATTTCCAGAAATGACATTAAAAGCACACGCTTTTATTATGGAGATCTTAGGAATAGGAAGAAATCTAGCTAAATAATTGGCTTACACAATAGGCTCATTCCTGCCAGGAAAGCAAAACCAAAAGCAAGACTTAGTGATTTATTCATTCAACAGACATTAATGAAGTCCCTCTGTCCAGGCCAGAAAAGGTCAGAATTACAGAATGTCAAAGCTCTAAGAGAAATTAAAATTATTCAATCTAAACTAATTTTATAAATAAGAAACGTGAGGCCTGAAGATCATTATTTACTTATAGTCAAATAGGCAGCAACAGAGTAGGAATTTGAACTTAGCTGTTTTGACTTCAAGTTTAATGCTCTTCCACTAGGGAGAAAATCATGTGAAAAATGGAGGGGAAAGTCCTTAATAAGGCGAATATGCGAATATGTTGAGTGGATATGCAATGTTACAAATATATGTTAGTCTTTTAACTATGCTACATTTATTCAATTGTAGCTTATTCTAGAAAAGGATCTTTTTACAAAGATATCCCTTATACAAATCATCAGTTCTCCCAATCACAAACCTCTAAGCTTTTCTCACTTTTTTTCTTTTTTGCTTTCCATTAATTTGTAAGCTCCTTGAAGGTAGGTACTGTTTATCACTTTTTTTCCTATTTCCATTTCTTAACAAAACAACTGGCACAAGATAGGTCAATAATCAATATCATTCTTTCCATTCCCAAGCCATATTGTTGCCTTCAAAATAGCTCAAAAGGAGTCTTTCCTCACTTAAAATCTATGGATAAAGGAGTCTGCTAACTTGTCAACTATTTTTGTCTTTGGTTTATGGATGTCAAGAAAAGTCAGAGTGAGTTAGACTTGATTCAATAATAGTCAAATGTGGTATGTATGGCAACCACAAAAATTAATGTGATCTCAGGCTGTATTCAAACAACTAATCAAGTACTATGTGCTAAATACTGTTCTAGATACTAATTAAATACAAAGAATGAAACAATCCCTACTCATAAGCAGCTTATATTCCAATGGAAAAGAAGTACAAATATGAACATATACAACATGAATCGAAAGTGAATAAAAACATATATTCACAGACACACAACTGTTACAAGTACAAGCAGTTGGAGGAAATTAGGAAAGGCCTCTTGCAGGAAAAGGTACTTGAGCTGTGTCTTAAACAAAGAAGAGAATTATAAGAGACAGGGAAAGGAGGGGGTATATTTTAGAAATGTGGGACAGCCAGTGCAAACATAAAAAGATGAAAGATACAGTACCCTCTGTGAAGACATGTCAAGTCCGGGCTATCTCCTCTGAAGGGCTCAGAATAAAGTCTTTGCCCCACGTTGTGGGTGCCAAAATGTAAAGTTCTGTTGTCCCTTAAGTTATAATCCTTCTCTGGGAGGAGGTTTCTTTTCTGTATAATCTTTTCCTCTGTGAGCAGGTTTCTTGGGAGGCTTCTGGAGCCTTCCCGTCCAAAAGTGTGGGATTGCTGGACTTGCAAATCCACAGGACGTCTTCTCTTTCACTCAATCCAGACTGTTCTTCAGACTCAATATTGATAATTAGCATTTAAGTACTTAATGGGTAAAAAGTTTGCTATTTACTAATATTCTTTTGTTTCTGGGATAGATTTCCAAGTTTAGTGTATAAGCCTGGACTGCCCCAGACAATGGAAGAAAAGATCAGAGGTGGAGATGGGGGCTTCTGCATTAGAATCTATATCATCTTGTGTTTTGCAGTTTGTGCTTTGCATTCCTCTACTGACACCTTGTCTATTGGGAGTTGCCCTTTCTTGTGAAATCATAACAAATCCTTTATTGCTTTTCCGTTGAGAGTCTCTAATTTTAAGTAAGGGTCACTATCCCACATAATTCTTTTTTTTTGGTCATAGCTTTCAGGTAGTCCAATTATTCTTACATTTTCTCATCTTGATCACCAGATCTGTTGTTTTTCTTATGTTTCACATTTTCTTCTATTTTTTTTCATTCTTTCTATTTTGTTCTATTATTTCTTGGTCTCATAACTTTGATGAGGGGAATCTGAAACTGAAAGGAGGACTCCAAAACTGTCTCTGAAACTCCTCCAAGAGAAAGTCTCCTTGAATTCTGGCCTCTGTAAAAGACTCCGCTGGAGAGAAACAGGATAAACAGCTTCATTCTGTTATCCTGAGAAACAGACACTACCCTCATTGATAACACTCACTACTGATTAAGTTTTCTATTGAAGTGAAGATCAGCCCAGAGACACTCATTCAATTCCAAGATTTTCTATTCTTATTCCAACTCAAACTGCACCCAGACTGCATCAAAATCAACCCCTAGCTTCTAGCCATAAAATGAGCCAACTTGGGGCTCAGTCCTTGCAGAGGACCTATCATGTCAGGCCATACCAAGCCAAGGAACCTTTCTCTCCTCTTGGCATAGCAGCAACCCTCTGCCTGCTGAAATGATATTCTCTTTTAGTGTTATTCCCTCTTTATCTCTTTCTCACCTATTTCCCTAATAAGACTCTATACCTCTCTATGGGGATTTCTCTGCTAGAAACTTTACTTCTCTGTCAGGACCTTGCCACCAAGAAATTCAGTCTTTCTCTTCATGAATAGCAAAGACTGACTTTCCAATGCCAATAATAAACTTCTTTTTGCCAGTCTAGCTTTTCAGGTTTGTAAATTTCTTTACAAAGGACTTCTGAGCCACTAGAAGGGGTTCCTACCACTCCCTGTCCTGCGCCAAATCCTAGGGAAAGTGAGGGGACCCTGTGCCAAACCTCTTTATTTGGGCACATAGCCCTGAACCTCTTCATTTAGTTCCCTGAACCCCGAACCTGCCACTAACTTCATCATTTGGTTCCCTGACCGGTAATCGAGGGGAGTCTAATCTCATCAACTTCACTGGCTTCCTCTTGCCCAATTCTAATTTTCTTTTTCTTCTTTTTTTTTTTTTCCCTGAGGCTGGGGTTAAGTGACTTGCCCAGGGTCACACAGCTAGGAAGTGTTAAGTCTCTGAGACCAGATTTGAACTCGGATCCTCCTGAATTCAAGGCTGGTGCTCTATCCACTGCACCACCTAGTTGCCCCCCAATTCTAATTTTCAAAGAGACATTTTATTTTTTAAATATTTTGAATCTCCCTTTCTATTTGTTTGACTTTCTTTTTATAATCTTATTTTTCTGGATTTTTTTTTTTCTTCCACTCTCTATCATTTGATTTTTCAAGTCTTTTTTTTTTTTTTTTTTTAAGTTCTATTATAAATTCTTTTTGGAAAGGTAGCCATTTACAATTATTTTGAAGATGAAGATATATTTCTATAGTAACTTTCTATGCTTGAGTTCTTTCTCCTTTGCCTGTTCATTTTTTAAAAATAAGAACTTAATAATATATAAGGGAGAAGGGGAAAGGGGGGAAAATGGTACCTTTGGCAGTTTTCTCTTTTGACCTGGAATCCAAAACCAAGAACTCTACCTTCCTGTAAGTGCCTGCAGCCAGCAGCTTGTCTCACTGTTTTTGAACTTATTCAGTGTATGCTGATTCCTTCTTGCCCAAAGCAAGACAGTTGAGCCTGGCATTCCTTATCAAGACAGGTTCCCTCTATCTTCATAGATTCAGACTACCAAATTCTCATACTGTGACGCAATACATAGTCCAGAAAGTGAAAAATTCCTGTGACCAAAGCTGAGGCCACTTCTGAAACCAGTTAGACCCAGGGCCCCCACTTGCTATTTCAGCAAAAGTAGCCTAGAGAAATAGTTAACACTAGTTAATCCTTGGTCCTGGGGTTCTTCCAGGCTTCTCCAGTTTTCTCAGGAGGATCCTGGTTCTGCCCCAAATGCTACTTATTTTTCACTGATCTACATTAGCTCTGAAGCTAATTTTGTTTTGTTTGTGGGAGAAATCTTTAGTATTTGGAATTTTCTGACCTACTCCGCTATCTTTGCATGGTCTTTCTTCCAAAAGGCTTTAAACATTAAACAGAGTAGTTTCTATTTTATCCTAGAGGAATAGGAAGCCACTGGAGTCTTGATTTGTAGTATTGATGAATAGTGTAGTATTGATGTAAATTGTGTTCTCCTTTAACCTTTTTTTTTTTTTTGGGGGGGGGGGGGTGTTCTGAATCTCAAGCTCTCCCAGCCTCCTGGGAGAGGCCACATCTATTCATGCTAAGTAATCTCATTGAATTGGAAATCTTAGCCTCCCAGTTAAGTAATCTCATTCAATTTTGAATTGAATTGAAGTCCCAAGCCTCAGATGGCTAATAAAAGGCAACTCTGAACCTTGAATCTTTGCAGAAGTCTTAACAGGATCTTGCCTACTGCTGAAGATTTTTTTCTTCACAGTGTTAACCCAGCTTTGCTATGTTCCTGGCAGGACCTTGCCTACTGAGAAGGCTGTCTTCCTAGCAAGCCATCTTCTCAGTGTAAATAAATCACATTCTTTGCCACAAACCTTGTGCCTATATTCATTAGGGTTTTGAAATCTTTCACAAAACCTGTCACAGTCCAAGGAGATCCCATTGCTGTTAGGGGATCTCTTACTCTTCAATTCTCACACCTCATCAGTATCACAGTCAGATATGCATTTAATAAAATTCACTTCAGTAGTGTATAAGATTGACTAGAGAAGCAAAAAGACCAATTGGGAGGCTGTTACAATAACCAAGGCAGGAGATAATGAGGGCTTGAAGTAAGTTGGTAGCTGCATAAATAAAAATAAGTCAAATGCAAAAGATGTGGTAGGATAGAAAAGGCAATATTTGGTCACTGAATATATATTTAAGGTGAAGGAGAATGAGAAGTCCAGGATAATGCCAAAGAAACAGACTTCTGAGACTGGAAGGAAGTTTGCTTTCAATAGAAATAGCAAAGTTTTGAAGAAGGGGTTGGGGGTTTGCGGAGAAAAATCACGAATTAAGTTTTGAACTTAAATTTTAAAGTTTTTTTTTAATTTAATTTTAGAGATTTAAATGTCTCCATGATCTCTCATTTGAAATGTCCTATTGTTAAATGGTAATATAGGGCTGAAGCTCAGGAGATAACCTGAGACTGGAGATTACAGAGGTAGATAGATAGGTGGATGGATGGATAAATGGGTAGACAGATAGATTGATAAAGAGATATCAGTGAATTATTTACATAAAACTGACAGTAAATTTATCAACTCCCATAAGCTTACCTAAGAGAGAGTACAGAGGAAGAAGAGGGTTTGGTCATAGGAACTTAGAGTATGAATGATGGCTTTGCAAAAGAGCAGTCGAAATTACTTAGAGCATTATAGCTGTCTTCAAGAATTTAAAGCGTTTAGTGTGATTAGGATACTGGGTTTAAATTACAGAGAATAAGATTTAGGTCCTATGACAAAAAAACCTGTCTTACAGCAATCACAACTATTCATATGTGAGTGAGATGGACTACCTTGGAAAGAAGTAGATTCTTTTCTGGAAGTCTTTAAGCAATGGTTAAATGTCCACTTGTGGATTCTTTTTCTTGTCAAATTAAACTTATTTTTCATTCTCAAATTTTCTCTCTTTCCTCATTCTTCCCCCTCCCATTGAGAAGGCAAGAAATACAATATCTGTTATATAAATGAAGCCATGCAAAACATTCCTGCATTAGCTACAATTTAAAAAGAAAAGGAAGAAAATAAGAGAGAGAAAAATAAGAGCGAGACAGAGAGAGAAAGAAGGAAGGAAAGAAGGAACTGAGAAAAGAAGAAAGAAGGAAGAAAACTAGAAAAATATGCTTTAGTCTATACTCTAAAATCATCATTTCTATCTGGAGCTAGATAGCATTTTTCATCATGGAATTAGGGTAAACAATTGCATTGATCAGAGATACTAAGTCTTTTAAAGTTAATTATCTTTACAATTTTGTTATTACTGTGAAAATTGTTCATTTTATATCAATTCATATAAAACCTCCCAGATTTCTTGGAAACCACCCTTTTCAACAGTTCTTACAATACCACAATATTCAGTACCACTTGTGGGGATTATTTTCCTGGCACTAACTGCAATAAATGATCTCTGAAGTTCCTTTGAGATTTTATGATCTTTCTCATCTCTTCTGTCCACATTCTGCTTTCTGTATCAGAGTTCTTTCTTCTAGTTCAGTTTTAAATTATAAGAGTTAATTTACTGAATAGAGCATTCCATTTATGTTTAATCCTCAATCCCAAAAAAATATCATTTCTTCTTGGTCCTCTTATCCATTTATGTAACCAATTTTCAACTGGAGATTTTCCCTTTCCTCTACCAATCTGATCTTCATAATCAACATAATATATACTGTATACCCAAAATAACCAAGGAATCAAAGTTCTTTCCTCTTTCCCTTATGTTCCCCACCACTCTCACCTCAGTACTATCTCAGAAATTCAGAAATGAAAGGAACCTCAGACAGCATCTAATATAGCCTATACTTGCTCAGGAATCTCCTCAACAGTATCACCACTCATGTCTTCACTTGAGGATTCTTAGTAAGGGAGCATCCACTACCTTCCAGGCCAACACCATTCTACTCTGAGATAGCTCCAATTAGAAAGTAATGAATGTTTTGGTTACATTGAAATGATATGCCTCTCTAGAAATACCAAAATCTTAGTCCTTCCTTCTAGACTTAAGCAAAAATAAAAGTAATGTCTATCTCTTCCATGTGACAAATACACAAAAGACAATTATCATATTTCCTTAAAAGATTCTGTTCTTTAATCAAGCCATTCTCCAATTGATAAATGGTCAAAGGATATGAACAATTTTCAGATGATGAAATTGAAACCACTTCTACCCATATGAAAAGGTGTTCCAAATAATTATTTATCAGAGAAATACAAATTAAGACAACTCTGAGATACCATTACACACCTCTCAGATTGGCTAAGATGACAGGAAAAGACAGTGAATAATGTTGGAGGGGATGTGGGGGATGTGGGGAAAGGGACACCGATGCATTGTTGGTAGAGTTGTGAACAGATCTAACCATTTTGGAGAGCAGTTTGGAACTATGCTCAAAAATTTGTCAAACTCTGCATATTCTTTGATCCAGCAGTGTTATTATTGGGCTTATATCCTAAAGAGATATAAAAGAAGGGAAAGTGACCTATATGTGCAAAAATGTTTGTGGCAGCCCTTTTTGTAGTGGCTAGAAAATGGAAATTGAACGGTTGCCCATCAATTGGAGATTGGCTCAGTAAATTGTGGTATATGAATGTTATTTAATATAATTGTTCTGTAAGAAATGACCAGCAGGATGAATACAGAGAGGCTTGGAGAGACTTACATCAACTGATGCTGAGTGAAATGAGCAGAACCAGAAGATCACTATACACTTCAACAACAATATTATATGAGGATCAATTCTGATGAAAGTGGCTTTCTTCAACAATGACAGGATCCAAATCAGTTCTAATTGATCTGTAATGAATAGAACCAGCTACACCCAGAGAAAGAACACTGGGAAATGAGTGTGGTTCACAACATATCATTTTTCATTCTTTCTGTTATTGTTTGCTTGCATTTTTGTTTTCCTTCCCAGATTATTTTTATCTTTTTTGTAAGTCCGATTTTTCTTGTGAAGCAAGACAACTGTATAAATATGTATACACATATTGTATTTAACATATACTTTAACATATTTAACAAGTATGGGACTACCTGCCATCTAGGGGAGGTGGTGGAGGGAAGGAGGGGAAAAGTTGGAACAGAAGTTTTTGCAAGGGTCAATGTTGGAAAATTATCCATGTATTTGTTTTGTCAATAAAAAGCTATAATAAAAAAAAGATTAAAAAAATATTGTGTTCTTCACATTCTACATATTACAACAAAATGTTTATGGAAGTACCTTTTGTGGAAGCAAAGTAATAGAAATAAAGTATATACTAATCAACTGGAGGAATACATAAATTATGCTAAATGTAATATAACGTTGCATTATATACAGCAAAAAATGATGAATGTAATAAATACAGAAAAACAGATAAAGATTTACATGATCTTACACAGTGTATAGTAAGCAGTAAGTACAATGGATTAAATAATGTAAATGCAAAGGACAACTACAAAACAATAAAAAGTGAATGGTGAAAAATTACTAAGAACAAGTACACATGGCCCCAAAAAAGAGAGATGAGAAGAAACTCTTTCTTTTCTCCATGCCCCATCTACCCTTTTTGCAAAGGTGAAAGTTTCATAGGATTTGGAATATTGCTTATATTTTCAAACATTTTTGAGGTAAAGATTAATTTTGCATACTATTTACTTTTCCTCTTTTTTTTCTTAAAAGTATAATTTGTGATAAGGATTAGCTCTTTTGGAAGAGAGAAGAGAAAGAATGTAGGAAAATTATGGTGATGTTTGAAAAAAAAAAAAACCCTGAAAGATATCAATAAAAAGATATTTAAAATTTTTAAATAAACATTCTTTTTGTCAGATGAAACTAATATCTGGGAAATGGAAATAATATCTATCCTGCCCTTCTTTAGGGGATTCTTTCCCATAGCTTGCTCTGTTCCCCAACACATCCTCAGAATCAAACAATCTAAAGGACTATCTAAGGAATTCTGACCTCCAGGGATAATACTCAGTAAGCTTGTCTTTCACCAGCCACACCTCTTAAAGGGCTTTTACATTTCTGAATGACTCAAATTGTCAAATTGTTAATTTTTTCCTCATATCAAACCTAATCCCTTCAGGTACTTCTCCTAATTGGGCTGTCTGGGCCCAAGTGGATTCAATAAATATATTTTAAGTGCTTAGTATAGCATGCTACATGCTAGGAATCCAAAGATCATTTAAAAAAGGGTAAATGGTTCATTTCCTCAAGAAAACATTCTACTATAAATTTCATCTTTCCTCAACAAAACCTTTTAAAAATTTGAAGACCACCATCATGTTTTCCTACTCTCCCCAATCACTCTTCTTTTTTTCAGGATTTAATATCAGCATTTTTTTCCTAATCAATTTTCATAAGCTATGGTCTCAATAGTAAATAATACAAGATCTTTATCCTCAAGAAATTTACATTCTGCGCCTAAATAATGCACATACAACCAAAACTATGCTACAAAATAGAATGTGATAAATGCTAAAATATTACTACAAAATATATATTAAAGAGTTTAGGGAGGAATGCAATATCTGGAATACCATAAATGTTTAATAAATGTTTGTTAATTGATTGACTGATATATAACTAAGGGGCATCTCAGAAGGCTTTTTTATAGATGAAGTAGTAGAATGAATGCTATGTGGAAATTCTAACAGCCAGAGAAGTTGGGAAAATCAAGTCAAAGAAAAGAAGTCAGATACGGCATCTAGAGAGTTCCAGGCATATCAACCAGTCAACCAAGGAGAGTTTATTAACACCTAACAAGTACCAGTAATTATGCTAAGCAAGCACCAGAAATACAAGTACAGAGAATGAAATAATCCTTATGTACAAGGAACTTGCATCATAAGGGATATAAAACTTAAATCATATATATACACACACACACACACACATACATATATACATACATATATATGTATATATATAATTTACGGCCTAATATAAAGTGAACAAATATAAATAAATACAAAAATATAATAATATAAGATAGTTTGAGGGAAAGGGCACAGTATTTGGAGGGAAGAGGAGTCATGCAGAAAATAATATTTGCTCTAGAGCATAACATTATATGTTGGGAGTAGAGATTGGGGGTAGAAAAAAAACAAGTCTAATGCCTTTTCTATAAAATATTCCTTCAAGTACTTGAAGACAATCATCAAAACTGTCCTCTGTCCCCAAGTCTTCTGTTCTTCAGACTAATCATCTCCAGTTCCTTCCAATTTTCATGGTAGGATACCAAGACTCCATCATCTTTATCATCCTCTTCTAGACAATTTCTAGTTATTAATGTCCTCTCTAAAACATCACACTCAAAATCATTCAATACTCTAGGCAAAGTCTCAAGGTAGAGTAGAATAAGAATATTATCTCCCTAGTTCTAGAATTACCTTTTAATTTTTTGTTTTGGTTGGGATTTATTATTTCAAAGAGAGGGAAATTCTCCCATCATCAAACTCATCTGAAATTTTCAGTCTTTAGTTCCCTGGGATATTTAGTGATTTGCCCTAAGTCAAAGAGCTAGGGTTAGAAACAGGACTTAAACCCAAATTTTCTGGTTTCAAACTCTAATCTTGAATTAAATCACTGAACTTCTCAAGATACTGTGACACTCTTGATACAGCTCAAGATCACAAAATCTTTTTTGCCTGCTACATCACATTATTGGCTCATATAGAGATTATAGTTGATTAAAACTCCCAGTTTGTTTTTCCCCTAGATGTCTAAATACTTTTAACCTATCTTAACTTTATAGGAAGTTGATTTTTTTTAAGCTCAAGTATGACTTTATATTTGTCCTTATTAAATTTCCATTTCAGATTTGGCTCAGTGCTCTAATTTGATATTTTGGGCTCAAATTCAAATTCTGGGTCAAACACTTGGTATATATTCTTTTGACAAGTTGTGACATTTCTAAGAATAATTTTCTTCATCTTCGAAATGGGAACAATGTTGTTTTTACTACATAATTCACATGATTGTTTTATACAAAGTACTTTTTAAAATGATATACAAATTTCTATATATTACTTACAAAATACAGCAGCAAGAGATAGAAAGATAAATTCCATTTAAAATAACTATAGACAAAATAAAATATTTGGGTGTCTACCTGCCAAGACAAACCCAGGAACTATATGAACACAATTATAAAACACTTCTCACACAAATAAAATGTGATAAACAACTGGAAAAATATTATGGGTAATCCGAGCTAATAAAATAAAAACGACAATTCTACCTAAATTGGTGTACTTGTTCAATGCCATACCGAACTGCCAAAATTTTATTTTACAGAGCTAGAAAAAAATAATAACAAAATTAATATGGAAGGACAAAAGGTTGAGAATATCAAGGGAAAAAGTAATGAAAAAAAATATAAAGAATGGTGGCCTAGCAGTCCTAGAGTTTTACTATTATAAAGCAGCAGTCATCAAAACCATTTGGTACTGTATAAAAAATAGACTTGTGAATCAGTGGAATAGGTTAGATACACATGACACAATAATCAATAGTATTTGATAAACCCTCAAACTCCAGTTTTGGGATAAGAATTCACTATTTCACAAAAATTGCTGGGAAAACTGGAAAATAATGTCAGAAACTTAGCATATACCTACACCTCACACCCAATAACAAAATAAGGTCAAATTGTATATATTATTCAGGCATAAAGAGTGATACCATAAGCAAATTAGGACATCAACAGATAATTTACCTGTCAGATCTTTGGAGAAGGGAGATATTTATAACCAAAGAACTAGAGAACATTATGAAATGCAAAATGGACAACTTGGATTACACTAAATTAAAAAGTTTTTGCACAAACAAAATCAACACAATTTTAAAAGCAAAGTACAAAGCTGAGAAAAAAATGTTTACACCCAATGTTTCTGATAAATGTCTCATTTCTAAAACATATAAAGAAATGTGTCAAATTTATAAGAATCCAAGCCATTCTCCAACTGATACATGGTCAAAGGATATGAACAATTTACTGAGGATGAAATTAAAGCCATCTATAGTCACATAAAAAATTTCTCTAAGTCACTATTGATTAGAGAAATGCAAATTAAAACAACTCTGAAGTACCACCTTACATCTCTCAGATTGCCTAAGATGACAGAAAAAGATCATGATAAATGTTGGAGGGGATGTGGGAAAACTGGTACACTAATGCATTGTTGGTGGAGTTGTGAAATGATTCAATCATTATAGAGAACAATCTGGAACTATGTTCAAAGGGCTATAAAACTGTGCATACTCTTTGACCCAGCAGTGCCATTAGTGGGTCTGTATCACAAGGAAATCATAAAGAAGGGAAAAGGACCCACATGTACAAAATGTATGTAGCAGCTCTTTTGGGGATGGCAAAGAATTGGAAAATGAGTAGATGACCATCAGTTGGGAAAAGAGTAAGTGTGAATCATAAAGGTAATGGAATATTATTGTTCTATAAAAAATTATGAACAAGTTGATTTTAGAAAAGCCTGGAAAGATTTATATGAACTGATGCTGAGCGAAACAAGCAGAACCAGGAATACACTGTACACAGTAACAGCAAGAATGTGAGATAATCCACTATGAAAGACTTGGTTCTTCTTAGAGGTTCAGTAATCCAAGGCAATCCCATTAAACTTTGAAAACGCCTTCTGCATCCAGAAAAAGAACTATGGAGACTAAATGTAAATCAACACATGCTATGTTCACTTCACACATGCTATGTTCATTTCTTTTTTCTGTATTTTTTCCCTCTCATTGTATTTTCTTTTCTTCTGATTTTTCTATCCCAATATGATTCATAAATAAAATTTTTAAAAGTTAATATATATGTATAACCAGAAAAACCCAAAAAGTAATTCTTTAAATAAATTTTAAAAAATAAAGTGCTGTACAAATGTAAAGAACCATCAAAATTTACTGAGCATACATTTTCATTTTACTCTCATTTTGATTCTCTAATCCCATGCTTCAACTCAGCTCTCAGCCAAAAACAAATTCAGTCTCTCATACCAAGAACTTTGTCAAGATCACAAGGCAATTTTCACCATTAAGACCTCCAATTTGATAATTCTTCGTTCCATTGCCAGTTTCACTTATACCCAGTGAAACTACTTTGACTTCAATGATCCTCAGTTTAACTCTTGTGAATTTATCTTGACTATGGCATGTCTTATCTTGCAAACTTCCATGCTAAGTACTCTTATTGATTCTCCAAATACCTTTGACTCTCCAACCTTCTATTGAGTTTCCACTCTCATCAAAACCAATGTCTACACTGGTGGTTGGAAAAAGATCCTGAAACATGAAGACCTATTCTGCTTCAAATGTATCCAGTATGAATGTGACACTAATGTGTTTGGCCTTTATTCTTAAAGCAATGAAGATTGCAGGCAGGTGAAATGACCTATGCTTTAGAAAAATTAATCTGTTTCTGCAGGATGACTGGAGGAAATATTCAATGTAAGAAAATCAGCTAGGAAGCTATTACAATAGTTCAGGAAAAGTTCATGGGATACTTAATTAAGAAGGTAGCAGTGACAATGACCAGGGTGGGACAGATGTTAAAGGTGTACCTAAAGAAGAAGCTGCAGAAGTTGGAAATTGATTGGTTATGAGGGAGAACTGAAGATGACTTCCTAGGTTTGGAGCTGGAATAACTAAGAGGAGGATGACATTGACAGAGATAGGGGAAGTCTTGAAAGGAGAAAAGCTGCGTTGTTTACTTTTGGACATAATGAGTTTGAAAGTGTTAATAGGATAAGCATATGCACAGATGTAGGTCTGGAATTTAAAAGTTAGTTCACCACTGGATAGGAGCCCTGTAATATTGAAACCATGAGAGTCCACGCAATTGTCAAAACCAAGTTTTCCTCTTAAACCTCTTCTTCTGACTGAATACTTCCCTATGAAATGGTACTTGGGTTTATGTAACATTTTCCTCAAAAGATTTATATTGATTTAGCACTCTTACTTCCATTAAGGTTCTAAGAGCTTAAGCAAAGATAAACTAAGTGCTGGAAAAAGAGGCTGGAGATCTAGTTCAGTTAAGGAAACTGAAACCAACTTCTATGACCACAAATTGCAAGCCAGAAGGTTGTTGGGCCACCTCTAAGTCCAACCTCTCCTTTATGTTAAAGATGAGGAAAATGCAGCACAGGTGGGTTACATGACTTCTGAGGTAACACACGGAAATAGACACACACACGCGACTTAAGTGTCAGCGCTGACATTCGAACCCAGCCCCATGGGGTCAGAGGCCGCACCAAACTGACCCTTCTGCATCCATCTCCCTCCTTTTCTCTCCTCAGTCTAGAAGAAAATAAAAAAAAAAATCTCTCCCTTCTCCAGAGGAGTCAAAGGGGCACCTAGCCCCGCCTCTTGTCATGGCGCCCCCTGCTGTCACACCCAGCCAAGCCACAAGGACCCTCTTCCCCCACCCCCCTCCCACTTCTCGGTCAAGGCTTAGAGCCCAGCCCCGCCTCCCTAGGGGCGGGAGCCACCGGCGGTGGCGGGCTGGGATGGAGCTGGCGGAGAATAGGAGGACAGAGTTAGGGGCCGGGATGGCGGGGGTGGGGGTGGTAATAATGATGGCTACTGAGCCTCCCGGAGGGCTGGCGTGGAGGGGGAAAGTCCACAGCCCACGGGAGAGGAAAGGCTGAGGAGGCTCAGAAAGAGCCGGGACACCTGGCTCTGGCTGCAGCTGTCCCCATGGGAGATGGTCCCTGCCCGGTTCCAGCCGTTGCCAGCTACCTCCCCTCCCCCGGGGGGCCGGAGCCCCGCGGCCGCGACGGAGCGCGCACTGACCTGAAAGTGCAGCGCCATCTTCCCGAGAAGCGGCGCCCGCCCGACCCGGAGAGCAGACGGAGGCGGGGCACGGAACAGGGGGAGGGACACGGAGCAGGAGGCGGGGCGTGGCCGGGCCCGGAGAGAATGAGAGGTTATGAGAGCAGGGTGGAGGCGGGGCGAAGGAAGAAGGCTGGGGCGGCTCCGGCGGGACCCAGAGACAGAGCGGGGGCGGGGGCGCAAGGGGGCGAGGGGTGAAGGGTGGGGAAAAAAGGGCCGGATGGATCTGGCTGGAAATGCGCCGGGAGCGGGGCCGCCTCGAGGACTCTTGGGCCAGATCTGTCCCTCTGCGGCCGCAGGACGGCGCTCTCGTGCAGCGCTGGGGGTAGCCTGGGATTCTTGACTCCGCCAGCTGCCGGAGACCGTGGTGGGGACCCACCGCCCTAACCCCAGCTTCCGGTCACCCTGCCTACTGGGGCTTCATTGTCCTCCCTGATTGGCATCCCCTGGTTTCTTTCAGCGTTCTTGACCTTATTTGTATTTTGGACCCCTTCTTCCGCAGTCTGAGGAGGCCCTTGGGCCCTCTCTCAGAAACGGGCATTTAAATGCACAACATAAAACTCAGGATTACAAAAGGAGCCAATCAGAGCGATGTTCGGTCAGATATATATATATATATATATATATATATATATATATATATATATATATATATATATATATATATATATATATATATATATATATATATATATATATATATATATATATATATATATATAATTATCTCAGCTCCCACCCCAGTTAAACCCTCCTGGTTTTCTGCCCTTATTCCGCTTACCGCCTCGTCCCCTTTCTCCCCCACCCCCGAATAAGCACGGAATCTGGAGCAACAAAGGCAAAGTCCGTCTTGTCAGGAAAGATGATTTGACAATTAAAACCATTTGCTTTTTCAAAAGAGGAATGATTTCCTTGGGAACCTCTGATGCTCTGACTTCGCGCTTATCTGGTGGCCACAGTCAGAGGGTATGAAGAAGGGCATTCTGAATCAGGCAAAGATTGGACCGGAATCCTTTGAAGTCAGTTCTGGGATGTCGAAATGTCAACCATCATTTCAAAATTGAGCGCCCTTTCCAGAACCTATTCCCTTGCTACCCTACCCCCCCACCTCAACACGATCCCTCAGCCGTAACTGACCCCAGGGACCGACATGGCCTAGCATCCATGCCCGGACCCAAGATGCTGTCCGGTGCTGCCCTGCCCTAATGGCGCCTCTGTAAAACCAATCAATCTCAGTGGCCAGGCCCCTCACTGAACACTGAGCTTTTCAGGGCCCTCAGAAAGGAAGATTTGGCTTTATTTTGTTTTTCTCTTTTAAAAAACTTGAGCACCTTCTTTAGGTTTTGTCCCACAAAAAAG